>NC_133772.1:46754252-46967252 GCF_003597395.2 Chelonoidis abingdonii
TTTTTTTTTATATATATATATATAACCCATCCCCACAGTATATATATATATATAATATATATATATATAAAACAGGAGGGTAACAAATGAAGGCTATCAGTATTTTGCAGATACCAAACCTGGAGGGAGGGAACCAACAGCCACAGGTGATAGTAGGTCTGAAGACTCTCTGGCTCCTCTCCCTTCCTGACAATAGGAAACCAAAGTGGGAGAGGCTGGGAAAGGATTGTCATCTGACCAGGAGGAGAATGAGTGTGCAGGGGCCTGATAGGATCAGAAAAGATGGATGGAGACAGCAGGTTGGACGGAACTGTGTTGGAGAGCAGTGGTAGGGTGAAGAGTGACATCTGGACCATAATCAAGTGCCCACTACCACACAAAGCAGGCTGCCCGAGTACTTGAAGCCCTGCCTTTTTTCAAGGGGATATGTCATTGTGACAGGGTTGGGCCAGATGGCTACAGGAGAGTGATTGTATTTGAATCCAGGAAGTGGGCGGGCAGAAGGTCCACTGCTAAAGGACCTTCCCCCAAGCCTAAGGGGAGTATCCACAGGACTGGGATACCAAGCGAATATGGGGAACAACTAAAGATTAAAAAAGGACAGGAGTGAGGTCAGAGGGCTAAACAAAGGGACCTGACGGGGACACCGAGCAGAGAACCCCGGACAGCCTCCACTGCTCCTTGAAGGTATCAAGGGAGCCAGTGGATGCTGCCCAGAAGAACTCTGCCCAGATGCATGAGCAGATGGAAGATCGGAAATAGGCCCCACAGTCACAGGAGACCCCGTCAGCCAACTTCCTCTCCCTGGTTTTATAGATGGCCATTTTGGCCAGGGCTAGGAAGAGGCTGACAAGGAGGTCCCACGACTTCGTGGGGCCACAGATAGGGAGTACGTAGATGAGAACGTGATGTTCAAGAGGAGCCAGAATAGGGGCTGCAACCTGGCACACTTCAGGTAAATGTGCACCAGGGTCTCACTCACACCACAGAAGGGCAGGTATCTGGGACGGGGGTGAACCGCACCAAGTACACACCTATGCTCATGGCTCCATGATGGAGCCACCAGCTGATGTCCCCGGTGGGTCTCGGGAGCAGGGCGGAGTATAGGCTGGCCCACCAGGGCTCTTCACCCTCCAGAGGTGGCAGGAGGTCCTGCCATTTGGTATCGGGGCGGGACGCGAGGGTGAGGTAGTGAAGGGTGTGGAGCACGAGTGTGTACAGATGTTGCCTTGGCATGGTCCAAAACAGAACTGGCTGCAAGTCATGCAGCCAGCTCACGGTAAAGGGATGGAACAGCCAGGTAGGTCCACGGGGAAGGGGCCCGAAGAAAATATCCAGAGGGCCTGAGGTGGAAGGTGGGTGGAGGGTTCCCTCTCACAGGACCTGGCTGAGGAAACCCCGAGCACTGGGTGGTAAAGTGGCCCTCACCTCCTGAAGTACATGCTGGGGAGTACGAGGCCTGGAGAGCCCCATGCACCAACCAAGTATCAGGGAATCCAGTCAGTCTCCCCAGTTGTAGTCCAGGAGGTCTCTGACTCTGGTGACTTCTGCCAGGACCAACCTCTGCACACGGAGCTGGGGGTTGTGTAGCAGGAGCTCTGTGAGGAGATCTGCGCCTCGGTGACCGCCATCGACCTGGTCACTGAGAGCAGTTTCCAGGTCTGGAGGAGGTCCTGGTAGGAGACCAACAGCCCAGAGAGGTCTCGCAGAAGACCTCTCAGATGGAGATAAAGGAGCTGCCGGTCGTATCAGAGCCTCAGAAGCAGCACAGCAAGGCATACGCCAGTGTGCTCCACGCCAGACTATCTGCACCATAGGGGAACCTCTGCAGGGCCTGGAGGGAGAAGACATGGATCTGAGCATGCAGGCACTTCAGACCCTGTTGTCCCTCCTCCAGGAGTAGGTGGAGGACCCCTGCAGAGACCAAGTGCAGTCCAGGCCAGAAGAACTCCAGAATCGACGTCTGTGAAAAAGAAAAACTAAGCTAAGCAGAACTACAGAGGCTGCAAAAACTAATGAGACAGCGAAGGCCAGCAAGGGGGAAAACAAAGTCTCACATCCCTAAAGCCGGTGTGATTTGGGAAAGCTGAAGAAGCCACAAAAAGCTGGTTTGGACTGGGACAAAGAGCACGGGGAAAAAAGGTCCCTGAACAAAATGCCCCCAAAAGAACCCAGAACTTAAAAACCCTCCTGAAAGCTAAAGCAAGTCAGAGATCAACAGCTGACCCTAGATGACTTGTGCACAAGACAGAACTGTCATCTACCCTTCCCCCTCTTCTTCTTAAGTTACGCCCAGGCTGGGCCAGCCTTGGGTTGTGTGTGTGTAAGTATTAAAGTGGGGATAGGGCTCGGGGCACTAATGCTTTCTACCTTCCTGTGAGTGACATGGGGAGCACCCCGCACTCACCACTGTTATTTTATCAATAAAGCTTTAAAGCTTAAACACTTGGTGTGCCCCTTCTCCTCTAATGATTCTGCTGCCTCAGCCTGGTCACCTGATGCCTTAGACAGATTGGTAACATAAATCTCTCACATTTGGCCTGGAAGCCCAGGGCTGGGATCAGGGTGTTGAGTAGGTGCCAGAGCATGGATAGGACTAGCTGGCTGAGCACCAGTGCCCTCCCTCAGAGGCAGAGGCACTGGAGTAGTCCTGTCCCTTTCCGGAGCCACTCTACCACCCTGCCCTCTAAACCTAGCCAGTTCGCCAGCGGAGACAGATGCATGGCAGAAAGGTAAACACTGCAATAGAACAGAAAACTCACGCTCCACTGGATGGCCTCAAGCACAGGTGGAAGGGAGGGAGCTCGCCTGCCCCCTGACCCCAACCACTAGGCCAGAGCTCTTGACCTTGGAGATCTGGGCAGAGGAGGCCGCCAAGTAGATGGCCTCACAAGCCTCCACCCGCAACAAGCTGCCCAGGTCCTGGACCACAAGGAGCACGTCGTCGCGTATGCCGACAGGACCAGCCGCACCTCTGGCTCTTGCAGACCAACCCCATCAGCCTCTGGCAGAGGAGACGGAGGAAGGGCTTGATCACCAGAACATTCAGCTGGCCCAAGAGGGGGCCCCCTGCCATACTCCCCGCCCAAAGCTGACCGGCTCGGTCAGGGTCCAGTTGAGCCTGACCAGACACTCTGTGGAGAAAGCCCACAAACTGAGATTCAAAGCCAAACACTCGCAGAGTGCCCAAGAGGAGATACCTGTGGTCCACCCTGTCAAACGCCTTCTCCTGATCCAGGGACAGAAGGGTGAATGACAGACCATTCCTACACCCGAGCTCCAAGAGATCCTGGACCAAATACAGATTATCAAACATGGTACGGCCCAGGATGGTGTAGGTTTGCTCGGGGTGGACCACATCCACCAGCACGGACCCCAGCTGCAGCGAGATGGCCTTTGCTACGACTTTGTAGTCTATGCTGAGGATCAAGACGGGACGCCAATTCCGAAGGTCACGGGGGTCCCCCTTCTTCAGACACAAGATGAGCACAGCTCGTCTGCACGACAGGGGGAGAATCCCACTCTCTAAGGACTTGGCCCAGATGGTGACAAGGTATGGGCCGAGGACATCCCAGAACAAGCGGTAGAACTCCACGGTCAGCCTATCCATGCCCAGGGATTTATTGGTGGGCATGCGGCAGAGGGCTTCCAAGAACTCAGCCAGGGTGAGAGACAGCTCTAGCTGGTCTCAGTCACCCATGCTGACCATCAGGAGTCCATCCTAGAGCACTCAGCAAGCGTCAGGATTGGTCGGATATGGGGATAAAAGGCCTGCATAGAAGGCCCTGGCCCTCCTGCACATCTTTGCCAAATCTGTGAGGGGGGTGCCGTCCTCTGCCAGGAGGCAGGTGACGTGCTTCTTGCCCCCCCTCCATTTCTCCAGGGCATAGAGGGAGGCAGATGCGAGGTTGAACAAAGACGCCCCAGGCCCGATGGTCCTCAAAGGCCCGGAGCTCCTTCTGCTTCTCCTGGCATGCTTTGCAGAGGGATTGATCCTTGGGGCTGGCAGACAGATGTCTCTCTCACTCTAAGATCTCCTGTTCCAACTGCTCTATCACCGCATCCCTCCATTGGCTTGCACCCCGGGTGTAGTTGCGGCAGAAGAGTCGGCGTGCACCTTCCCCACATCCCACCACCACCGTGCCGAGGAAAAGGCACACCTCTGCCCTCGCCAGGCCAGCCAGAACTCCTGGAAGGACACCACAAAGCCCACATCCTCTAACAAGCTGTTACTAAAATACCAATAGGGTTGAGCCAGGTGACTACAGGAGACTGATAGAAGGCAGATCTATTAACCTCAGATTAAGCAGGTCCCTTTTCCCTGGGTAAGGTAACAGGGGTGGTTCCAGAACCATCAGGAACTTGCTGGAACCAATTAAGGCAGGCAGGCTAATTAGAACACCTGGTTTAAAAAGGACCTGACTTCAATCAGTGAGGGGCACCCAAGGAGCTGAGAGTGAGAGGTGGTGCTGCTGGAGAGTACAAACTCTATCTGGCATCAGGAGGTAGGTCCAGTGGTGAGGATAAAGAAGGTGTTGGGAAGAGGCCATGGGGAAGTAGCCCAGGGAGTTGTAGCTGTCACACAGCTGTTACACAAAGCACTGTAGACAGCTGTGATCCACAGGGCCCTGGACTGGAACCTGGACTAAAGGGGGCGGGCCGGGTTCCCTCCATCCCTCTCCCATCTATTGGATATAAGAGGAGTTGACTTGGACTGTGGGTCCCACCAGAGGGGAAGGTCCCTGGCCTGTCCCCCGACCCACTTGGTGGATCAGCAGAGACTGTGGGGATTGTTCTCCTTCCTTTTCCCCATTTTGGCCAATGATGAGGTTAGCTGCATTTGATCTACTCTGCTAAGCGTGTAGTTACGTTTACTATAGAGAGTATATTTTCAATAATTCTAAAAACCACAGTATCAACTGGGGAGAATGATGCTTTCTTCAGCTAATGCTAAAACTTTTTGATTAAAATTCTTCTGACTTTAAAGCCTTTATATCTCACATTAACAGGATGTTCCACAGCTGTGACCAAAGTTACTATAGGCTCCCATACTCATCTAGGCTGCCTATTTATTAAAAGGAAGCCAATTCATTTGTGAGTAACCAGGTCAAGAATACAGAAAGAAAGCCATTGGCCTGAGTCGGTGTGGTTGTCTATGGGTATATCTACGCTACCCGCCGGATCGACGGGTAGTGATTGATCTATTGGGGATCGATTTATCATGTCTAGTGTAGACGCAATAAAATCAATCCCCAATCGCTCTGCTGTCGACTCCGGAACTCCACCATGGCGAGAGGTGGAAGCGGAGTCGATGGGGGAGCGGCAGCGGTTGACTCACCGCCGTCCTCACGGCCAGGTAAATTGACCTAAGATAAGCTGACTTCAGCTACGCAAGTTGCGTATCTTAGATTGACTCCCCCCACTAGTGTCGACCTAAACTCTGTTGTGGCAAGTACTCACCAAGAAATACATGGAGGCCTGGGTTCTATGTTCCCTGTTGATCTCTTTCCATACCTTGAGGTATCATCAGTCACCTTTCTCCCCTTGTCTAGAGACAAATGTCCTGTCCACTTCCAGTTGTGCATGTTTGCCTAGAAAATTTCACACAAGTAAGTAGGGAGAGCAACTTGAATGTGGATGATTTTCTGACACTTTACCACTGAAGTAAAGTTGTCCTAAAGTTGTCTCATTCTGTGGAATTAGAATTTCTTCATCAGATATCATGTGCAAAGTCACCTGTCTCTAAAGTGAATGGCTTTTATTACTCATTGGATGATAAAAGATATTCCTATATTATTAACAATGATTTGGCAATAGAAAGGTTGCACTTAATATGTCAGTGCTCATGCTTTTTGCAGTAGTTTACCTAGTTACTTTTGTTTTATCTTTGTTTATTGAGAAGTGGAGGGGAGAAGCAGCATATATGCCTATATTATTTTTTGACAAATTTCTTTAAAAACTTCTCATCATATCTCTCTCATTTTAATTTTGTGGCAAAGTATATAGTCCATGAGCTTGTCTTTTTCCTTAGAGTTAGCAAAGTTACCGTGTGAATTCAGTCTGTACCTACACTTCAGAGCCATCATCAGGGACATCTGTCTTGGGCCTGGTGAGCCTTTCAGTTTCCCTGGCTGTCAGTTAGCTGGAACAGAAACCATCCCTCCACTCTTGAAGTGGGACATCAGTAAACTCCATCACCTCCAATATCATTACCCAATGCGCGATTGTCATTGAGCTGGGCAGTCAGACTCCATCCCATCACAGAGAACATGGTTGGACAGCTGCAGAATGCATTAAAAAGTTATCTTTGAGGGTCAGAGTGGCTTCAGAATTTACAGAAGTGACATGATGTGTTGCTCAGGTGGGCTATGGAGAACATCGGGAATCATCGAGCAGGCATGATGAGGTCTAGGAATGTTAATGAACCCTTTTTTAAATATTGGAAACTCATGTGTCATGTTCTCCCAGTGCATATTTGTTCTCATTTATTTTATATATATATATATATATATATATATATATATATATATTTGTTTTACACTAGCATACACATGACAACTTATTTTTCTCTAAATATTCTAAATGCAAATTTCTCTGTATTGCAGAAGGAAACTGGAGATTTCTCAAAAGGCTGCAGAAGAAGAAGAAAGATACCGTAAAGAAATTGAACAGTAAGTAATCATTTTCCTCCTGTGCTATGTATGTTGCATATGCACATGTAAAGACAAATTAAATACTAGAGTTTGTTTAAAAAGAAAAAAAAAAATTGTCAACATTTTTTTCCACCAAAACATGGCAATTTTGTCAAAATGGAATTTTTTACAGGAAATGTCTGTTTTCAATGAAAAAATTGAGGTTCAGTGAAAATTGAATTTTTTCAAGTTTGTGACCAAAAACTGAAAAAAAAATTGTATAGTCAAGTGAAAAAGTTCAGTAAAACTTCATATTTTTGCCCACGTATCTCAAATTTTTCAGTTTTCAACAAAACCTCCAAAATCTTCATAGAAAATTTTTGATGAAAAGGAAACAGTTTTACATTTTCATCAAGGAGTTAAATGGGCAAGGAAAAAAAAGATCAGCCTTTCCTTACCTGCTCTAGTGTATATATATTTCACATCTGAATGAAATTTATCTTCAGGACTGCGAAGGTGCTGTTTTAAAGCAGCTTATGATAATTCCAAATGTAGAGCATACAGACTGTTTTTTCTGAGTGACATATGCTGGAAATCTCTGTCAATTCTACAACATTCTGGTGATTTCTCAAAATTGTAGATGACAATTTCCTAACTCAAGAAGTGTTGCATCCAACAGAGGGGAATTCTCTATTAGACCTTACCTTGATAGATAAAGAGGAATTGACTGCAGAACTTAAACGTAGTTTGTAAGGTCCAGTGACCATGACATGATTATATTTGTTGTATGCAAACAATAAAGTCCAAAGCAGTGACATTATGTACTAGGTTCTTTATAAGGGCCTATTTTATAAAGCTGAAAATAACTGTGAGCCACAGCAGATGGGAGAAAAAACTTTCACACAAAAATGTTAGTGATCATTCGGAACTGTTTCAGATGCCCCAAAAGCCACAACTGAGAGTTAAGGTTACCCGGGTTAGAAAAGCAGCGTGGCTTAGAAGGGAGGTTGAAAGAAGAAATAAAAATAAAAAGATAACGTATAACACATGGGTGGGGGAGAAAGGGAGAGATGATAATATATATAAGTCAGAAGCTAGAAATTGTAGAAAATTCGTAAGGGAATCAAAAGAACTCAAAGAAAAATCCATGGCCAGCAGAATTAAGGACAATAAGGAAGACTCTTTATGATAACAAGAACAAAAGAAATCCTAACTATGGTGTTAACATATTACTAGATGTAAATGTCAGATTTGTCAATAACAATGCAAAAAAGGCACAAATCATAGATTATTAGGGTTGGAAGGGACCTCAGGAGATCATCTAGTCCAACCCCCTGCTCAAAGCAGGACTAACCCCCAAATGGGCCGTCAAGGATTGAACTCACAACCCTGGGTTTAGCAGGCCAATGCTCAAACCACTGAGCTATCCCTTCCCCCAGTGTTCAATACATTTCTGGTTTGTACATTGGAAAAAGCAAGGTGATGATGTATTCATATCATAGGAGGTGTTGGTGGAGGACAAAATAGTTTCCATTTTTAAAGTGACTAAGAAGGATGTTAAACAGCAGCTACTAAAATATGTCTAGATAACTTGTATCCAAGACTTTTAAAAGAGCTGGTCAAGGGACTCTCTGGCCTGGACTGTTGACTTTTAATAAATCTTGAAGCAGTGGGGAAGTTCCAGAGGTCTCGAAAAATTTAATGTTGTGCCATTATATAATAAAAAGCTAAATAGGCTGAGCCGAGTAACTATAGGCCTGTCAACTTGACTTCCATCCAATGCAAAACAATAGAGTGGCTGATACAGGACTTGATTCATAAACAATTGAAGGAAGGTAATATAACTAATGCCAACACTGATTTGTGAAAAATATCTTGTTAAATTAACTCTTGCTTTTTGAAGAGATTACAAATTTGGCTGGTAAAGGTGACAGTGTTAAGAACATAAGAATGGCCATACTGGGTCAGACCAAAGGTTCATCCAGCCCAGTATCCTGTTTGTCGACAGTGACCAATGCCAGGTGTCCCAGAGGGAGTGAACCTAACAGGTAATGATCAAGTGATCTCTTTCCTTCCATCCATCTCCACCCTCTGACAAACAGAGGCTAAGGACACCGTTCCTTACCCATCCTGGCTAATAGCCATTAATGGACTTAACCTCCATGAATTGATCTAGTTCTCTTTTAAACCCTGTTATAGTCCTAGCCTTCACAACCTCCTCAGGCAAGGAGTTCCACAAGTTGACTGTGCACTGTCTGAAGACGAACTTCCTTTTATTTGTTTTAAACCTGCTGCCCATTGATTTCATTTGGTGGCCTCTAGATTTTATATTACGGGAACAAATAAATAAGTTTTCTTTATTCACTTTCTCCACACACTCATGATTTTATAGCTCTATCATATCCGCCCTTAGTCTCCTCATTCCCAAGCTGAAAAGCCCTAGCCTCTTTAATCTCTCCTCATATAGGACCCCTTCCAAACCCCTAATCATTTTATTTGCCCTTCTCTGAACCTTTTCTAATGCCAATATATCTTTTTTGAGATAAGGAGACCACATCTGTATGCAGTATTCAAGATGTGGGTGTACCGTGGATTTATATAAAGGCAATAAGATATTCTCCATCTTATTCTCTATCCCCTTTGTAATGATTTCTAACATCCTGTTTGATTTTTTGACTGCCTCTGCACACTGCGTAGACATCTTCAGAGAACTGTCCACGATTACTCCAAGATCTCTTTCCTGATTAGTTGTAGCTAATTTAGCGCCCATCATATTGTATGTGTAGTTGGGGTTATTTTTTCCAGTGTTTATTACTTTACATTTATCCACATTAAATTTAATGGAATATAGTTAGACATCTGTAAAGCATTTGACTTGATACCACATGAAATTTTGATTAGGAAACTGCAATGATATAAAATCAACACGGAACATATTAGATCCATTAAAAACTGACTCACTGAGAGGTCTGAAAATATAATTGTTAATAGGGAATCATTGAGCAGGTATGTTTCTAGCAAGGCCCTACTGGGGTCAGTTCTTGGCCCTATGCTATTTAACATTTTGTATCAGTGATCTGGAAGAAAACATAAAGTCATTGCTAGTAAAGTTTGTAGATGACACGAAGATTGGGAGAATAGTAAATAATAAGAGAACAGGTCACTGAGCGATCTGGAACACTTGGTAAACTGAGCACAATCAAAATATATGAGAATCAATACAACCAAGGGTAAGGTTGTACGTCTAGGAACAAAGAGCATAGGCCAGCCATACAGCATGGGAAACTCTATTCTGAAAAGCAGTAACTGAAAAAGACTTGAGGGCCCTGGGAATATGAGATGAACATGAGCTTGCAGCACAATGCTGTGGCTAAAAGGACTAATGCAATCGTTGGATGTAAACATGGGGGTCTTTCAGTAGGAGTAGGGAAATTAGCTACGTATTTGTCACTGGTACAACTGTTAGTGGTCTGTGTCTTGTTCTGGTGTCTGCACTTCAAGAAGGATACTGAAAAATTGGAGAGGATTCAGAGAAGAGCCATGAGAATGATTAAAGGAAGAGAAAACATGCCTTATAATGAGACACTCGAGCTCAACCTGTTTAAATTATCAAAATGGTAAGGGTGATTCTGATCAGTCTAAAGTAACTACATGGCAAACAAAAATTTGATGATAGAGCGCTCATTGTTCTAGCAGACAAAAATAACTAGATTAAGTGACTGGAATTTGAATCTAGACACATTCAAACTAGCAATAAGATGCAAATTTATAATAGAGAAGGTAATTAATCATTGGAGCAACATACCAAGGACTGTGATGCATCCTTCATCACTGGAAATTTGTAAATCAAGAGTGGAGGCTTTTCTAAAAGAGTTGATCTGCTAATAACCACAGCTATTGGACTTGAACTAGGAATTAATTCAAGGAAGTCCTGTGGTTTGTGTTATGCAAGAGGTTAGACTAGATGATCATAATGGTCCCTTATGGCCTTAAAATCTATGAAGGCCTTCTGGCAGCCCATCCATCAATGGTACTAAAAAGCAAGTTGGATGCAACTATCAATGTAATTTAAATACTGCTGTACATTTAGAACTGAAGGGGGGAAAACAACCAATCACGATGTGGTTCATTGTTTTAATGTATGTTATCACTTTCTCTTCTGAACAATTTTGACAAATTATATGATAGTATGAAATTGGAAAATTAGTGTTGGAGATTTCATATTCTATAATTGTTCTGATGCAGCTTTCTGTAACTGTAATTTACTCTGAAATATTCAGACATGCATCTCCTGTCACATTAAACAACTTTCCACCTGCATCATTTCATTTGACTGCTTTTGATCTATCTATATTAGAAGCTGAAATCCTGCACAACAGACAGGGCATGCACAGGGCTCTCTGAATCAGTGATGGCATGTTGGATGCAGAACGGAGTATATTTCCCCAACTGCCATGACGGCCATCAGGGACCAGAGCAGTTTCTGGCAACCCCAGGATTGGGGTACAAAAATGCACATACATATACCAGCCATCTCCACACTGGAGTCTGTGTCAGCACAGGGATGTCTTCAATTTACAATGTTTTCCTGTTCTCATACTGTATTGAAAAAATTGCTTCAATAACAGCAAAGGATGGTATGCAAGCAAACAAAGAATTCCTTTTCCAAAGCCAACTTGTCTGCCTCACTGTCATGATGAATGCCTTTGGTACCTGTAGACTCCATCTGAACTTCATAACCAGTTATCAGGTTCTGCTGCCTAAATTACTGTGAAGCTGATGTATCACCATACCTGAAGTTCTTTAAGTAACCTCAGTAGCTTTATTTCAGCACTTCACGAATGCAACATCAGCAAGTGGAGTTTGCAGCTTACAAGCTCTGCTATCATTAGTGTTCGTGCACATGACAGGTAACATTTTCAAAAGCACCTAAGTGACTTATGGTATGTCTACGCAGAATTTTGGAGAGAGCCTCCCAGCCCAGGTCAACAGACTGGAGCTATCCGGGCTTGCACAAAATAGCTGTCTAGACAGCGCTCTGAAATTTCAACTCACACTGAAGCTCAGACTCTGAACTTATGCTCCCAAGTCACCTGGGTTCTTTAGAGCATGTTACCCACAATAACTATTTCAGGCCATGTGGTTGGTTTCAATGAAGAGTTTCAAAGGCTTCAGCAAGCAGTGCTACCAATACTCTCACTTCAGTGAGGTCGTACTTTGAAAATCTCTTATCAATCCTTGTGTTCTGAGCATGAATACAAGTCTTTGCCTTAGCATCTCTGTAGCCTGCAGCCTTTCGTGGCGGAGCAAACCCTATTTAACAAAAATCTGTAACTGTACAGAATGAGTTATGTTCTGTAGGTTGCAATTTGTTTACAGGAACTAGGAAGATGGATCTTCCAAGGAAACTGTTGGCTCTGTGTCATATGTTAGTAGTACTATTTTATGAATCACCCTTCCGGACCTATTGGCATATTGTTTTATATTAAAGTCTACTCTACTAGCAGTTACATTAGCCAGAACATGCAGGGCAACCTCTCAGTTATTGGTCTTGACTCTGTTGCTACCAAATAATTTAATTACTAGACTAACCTCCTCTGATGTATATTGAGTAGAGTCCTCTGCATATGTGTGGGGCTTTTTTAAATCTTTTTTTTTTTCTTTTGGTCTTTTAACTAACTCCAAACATTGTTTATTTGTCATGTAATGCAAGTAGCAGCAACAGCAGTGGCTATATGAGATTCAAATCCAAAGTCCATAAATTAGGGTTATCATGTGGATCTGTGACACTGAAGGACTTTGCTACCATAAACCAGTGAATTACACTATGACATGACACAGTTGAAAATATATCTTTTCATCATTGAGAGGTGTGCTCTATGGTACAAAATTCAGCAACAGCAGAAATGCTGCATTATATTATTGGATTATGTGTCACTTGTGATTGCAGCAATCTTTAACAAGTTATGAGAAATGGGAGGAAATGTTATATACAGTTATTCCTTGTTCAAACATTTTTATTTTACTATCTATTTTTATTTATTAGCAAAATGCCCAAGACTGTGCTTGGCATGTTGCCGTACAGGTAAAACATAATCTCCATCTCAGTGGTTTTACAATCTGTTTGCAGATGTGACCCAAAACAACAGAGCTGATAAAACAGTAGTAGGTGGGAGGATGGAAGGAGTTAAATCAAGAGGATTAGAGGGTTACTCAGATAAAGCTCTGGACAGCTTGGTGGAGCAAAAATTGTTTTCAGAAATATAAGGAAAGTGGAATCCTTATGATTCATTTCTTGTAATTGCCATGGAGGATGTGGCTCCTGAGGAAGGATATGTCAGATATATTGTACAGACTCTGCAGTTTCAGTCAAACATTGTTTATTTGTCATGTAATGCCAATATCAGCAATAGTGGGGGCTATTCTGTGTTAAATTCTCCATCATCAATCTAGCTGTTTTTGCCTCTAGGCACCGAATACGTGGCTGGTCCTGACCTAGTTCACGTCAGTAGGCAGCGTCCCCCATACACCTGATGTAAATCTCAATTTAGCTCTCCAATCACCATTTTACTGCCATAGCTCTCGCACTTTTGTGTTGAGCTGGATTTCCATTTTCGGAAGAATATCGGCTTGCCATGAATAACTACTCAAACCTTGACATTTAACCATATTGCATTCCTGTTTCCTTTTATTGTTTAGGTTTTCTGTAGGAAGAGTGGGGGGATGGTTATGTGTACACCAGCTTGGACTTCTGTTGTTGTGTGCTGTGAGAAATCTCCACTGAGAGTGGGTGGAGTCTAAGGATTTTAAGCAGGGTTTTTGCAAAGGGCATTAAAAAGTTAGGCATCCAACTCCCACTGAAGGTTAGTGGGACATGAGATCCTAAGTCGCATTTGTGCCAATATTTCCCTTACCTCCCCCAAATCTCCTTATTTCTGATCACGGTGTGACAGGTTCCCCCAGGGTGCGACCTGGAATTAGGGTACCACTGAGCCCTCTGACCCACCAGCCTGGGCTCCCTCTCACACTGTGCTGCTGTGACAAGTTGCAGAGCCCCCCAAGCTTGCACTTTCACCAGCATTCACACAGGCAGGACACACCCAGCTGCAGTTACATGCAGGCTCTCTAACCACCAGCCTTGGACCCCAGAGCACTACTGTCCTGCCCTGGTCAAATCTGACCAGTATATAGGTTTAGCACCCAGTCCACCTCTCCCTCAATGTGAAGATGACCATGCATGCTCGTGGTAACCAAGCTGAGATTTCCCCCAGACACCTTAGTCAAATGCACACTGGTTTGGATTAAAACATAAAATAAGTTTATTAACTGCAAAAGAATAGATTATAAGTAATAGCAAACAGATCAAAGCAGATAACCTAGTAAATAAACAAAACCGCAAACTGAGCTTAACATACTAGATAGGTAGGATATGAATTAGCAAATCCTCATTCTGAGTGATAAACAGGCTGGCGGATTCTTAAGGCACAAGGTGTCTTGGCTGTGTAGCTTGGGTTGCCTGGGTTTTCATACACAGGCTAGAAATTCCTTTAGCCTGGGACCATCCATTCCCTCCTATTCAGTCTTTATTCCCCAGGTGTTTCCAGGTGTGGTGTTGTATGGAGAGTGAGGTCCCATCAAGATGTAATTTCTCCCTTTTATGTCTTCTTCCCACTTGTTGGAAAGCTCTTTTGCTGTGACCTGGGTCAAACAATTCCCATTGTGTAGTGCTATCTCTGAGAGGTTTCTGTTGTACACAGTTCCTGGGGTAATCCTTGTGCTTGTGTGCATTTCCCCAATAAGCCATTAACATTGTTTGGCCTTTTTACTGTTGTACCTGAAAGGCTGCTTGTGGGTGTTTTCAACCTCACAACATGTTTCAGTAACACATATGTAGCCAAGCTTCATAACTTAGCATACAATGATAGCACATACAATCCAACGAGATATTAATGTCTAGCAGATCAAGACTTTTAGAATGATACCTCACAAGGCATTCTTTGTACAAAACATATCCTAATTACATGACAGTGGTGAATATTGTGATGCCAGGGTGTCATACATGGATTCTTTGTAACTAGTTTCTTCATTTTTCTGAACTCTCCCTTTTTAGAGTGTCACGGTGTTCGTTTTTGTTAGAAGTCCTTCTCCAGACGTGATGAATTTAATTATACAGTGGTGTCACTGTTTAGTTGTCTCAGCTATAGTTATTTCTTGAGCCAGCTCCTGTCAGGGTATAGCTACTCTTATGTGCTCTAGCTATGCCAAGAAACAATAATTTAAATGGAAATAAATCATGTCGAAATAAGACACGTTTTTAACAGTGGGGACAGGTAAATATTGGAATAACTTACCTAGGGATGTAATGGAATCTCTGTCACTTGAAGTCTTTAAGTCACAACAGGTTGTCTTTCCAAAAGATATGCTATAGCTCAGACGGAAGTTACGGCCTCAGTGTAGAAATTATTCAGTGAGGTAGGTTCCCTGTTCTGGTTTATTCAGGCAGGCAGACTAGATGATCGTCATAATCCCTTCTGGTCTTAAAAATCATTGATCTATAAGGTGCTCAGAATTAACTTCTCCAAGCCTTACCGCAGTGTGCAATTCAACCAGTTTATATGTGGGTCTGTCATGTGTGTATAAAGGCAGTGACTTGCATTTTGCATGCATTGCCTCTGTATCTCATTAGTATTGAAACACAAAAAAGTATATGCTTTCATGGGTGAATACCCACTTCGTTGGGTTAGTGGAAATTTCCAGATGCAGGTATGACTATGCAAGCAAGAATCAGGCTAAGATAACGAGGTTAGTTCAGTCAGGGAGGATGAGGCCCTCTTCTAGCAGTTGAGGTGTGAACACCAAGGGAGGAGAAACTGCTTTTGTAGTTGGCTAGCCATTCACAGTCTTTGTTTAATCCTGAGCGCTGATAGTGTCAAATTTCAGATGAACTCAGTTTCTCTTTGAAGTCTGGTCCTGAAGTTTTTTTGCTGCAGGATGGCTACCTTTAAATCTGCTATTGTGTGTCCAGGGAGATTGAAGTGTTCTCCTACAGGTTTTTGTATATTGCCATTCCTAATATCTGATCTGCTAGAAGAGGGCCTCATCGTCCCTGATTGAACTAACCTCATTATCTCTAGCCTAATTCTTGCTTGCATATTTATACCTGCCTCTGGAAATTTCCACAACATGCATCCAACGAAGTGGGTATTCACCCACGAAAATTCATGCTCCAATATGTCTGTTAGTCTATAAGGTGCCACAGGATCTGTAAAAGCAGCAAAGAGTCCAAACTAACATGGCTATCCCTCTGATACTTGAAAAAAGTATATATTATCATTAGAAAACAAACAAGTGTTTGTTTATTATTTCAGTGTGTTTTCTGTTCAGTTGGATATATTAGTTGGACCAGAAGTGAAATAGCAGCCATTTCTATATGTTTAAAATTTGGGGGTTTAGCTGAGTTGGAAGGAAATGGTTTGTATTTCAAATAAAGAAAAATAATTTGTAGTTTACAAAGTTATATTTTTAAATGAGAATTTCAAAAAATAATATTCTTCTATATATATTTAGGATAACAGCAGAAGAAGAGAAATTTAAAAAGGAATGGGAAGAAGATTGGAGGCCTAAAGAGTCACCTAAGCCTGTAAAAACTGTAACTGCAGATGTACATCCAGCCCCTACTCCTAAACACAGAAGTAAGTGACTGGTTCCATCCTAGTCAGTGGGGGAAACAGTTGCGTTTGAGGAACAATGTTATGACTCAACAATGGCCATGGAGATGGAGTGTTTTCACCAGTTCAAATCTAACCTATGGCAGCCATGACTAAAACTTAACACCTGCTGGCTGTTTGGAGGTCTATGAGAGATGAGTTTAGTTGTATCCATCCAGTTCCCACTTAATAGACATCTGTCACAAAACTCATTGCCACACTCACTGTCAGGCATGTTCACAGTCTCAGCCAAGAAATGTGTTGACATGGAGACTGAACTTCCTACCATGATGATGAGCCCTGTAGGTCAGGGTTGAGGTGCATTGTGGGGGGTGTATTTTGCTGTTGTCCAGGCTGTTTCTATTCAGGGAGCCTCAGTCTCCAGAGATGTCAACCTGGCACATTTCACGTGCACTAAAAGCAAGATTTTCTTTGAGCTGTTCTCATTCAGAGTTGCTATGTGCTCACTCTGAACACTTTTGAAAGTCTAGCCACTTCATTTAGGTGCCTAAAAAAAACTCAGCTCCCATTTTAAAATCTACCCAAAATTTTTACGTACCATATATGTATATATGTGTGTGAATGACTAAGGTGGAAATATGTTGCGTTCATAGTCTTATTTTAATCTCTTGGCATAAAATGTCAGTGCATAATGGATTACAGGAGTTACTGGCATTTTGCTACTTGGGTCACATTTAAAAGTTTTTCTGATCTCTTACTTTAAATGAGTGTTGAGCTTTCTGTATCCAGTAGATAATCAGAAAAATACTGTGGATGACTTGGTTTCATTTCCCTATTTGACATCTTTGACTTGGGAGAGATCTTGAGAGATGGAGGGATAGGATGCAATGATGTAATGCTGTACTTACAGCTGGAGACACGGCTTGGTGCTCTGGCTTTATTACTGGGAGAAACGGGAGAGTGTTCACTTTTTTTAAAAAGGAGAAATCTATATAGAACTTCCTGCTTTTGGCGAAGAGGGACTGGAGCTATCACTAGAGCTGAGGGCAACGTGCAGCTTTCAGCTAATCTGAGCTTTACCAACTGAAACATGTGGATCACCGAGGTACAAGTCCACATAAAGTATCCAGTTTGTGCAAACCACTGCCAACCTTTCCTCCCAGCTAGGACCCCAGAGTCCTTACTTTTTAAGTCTTTGGAGGATGTGAGGATGTCTGCCTGGTGTCCTGTTAACTCCTTCCTGCTACTTATCTTTGAGGAGAGAGTGGTTAACCATCTTCCAGCACCTTCAGGTGTTGCCTGGTAGGAAGATAATAAATGAACACCTTGTCCCCATCCAGGCCCACTGTGAGGCTGCTTGCCTCCTGACCCCTGTCTGCTGACTCCGACATGGTTCTCAGCCCAGCAGAGCACCATTTGCAGAGTCCTGGGAAAGGGCATATTGCCTACTTGTTGTACATAGAGCACTGAATTAGTTATAGAGCTTTGTTCAGCATGTTGATGGGTATTTGTGCATGCAAATAGGCTAACAATGATTACTATGGAGAGGCAATGTGGGCTAATGGGTAGAACACTGGACTGGGAGTCTATTCCCAGGTCTGCCACTGGCCAGCTGGGGTGATCTTGGGCAATTCATTGCACCTCTGTGCCTAGTTTCCCTTTCTTTAAAATGGAGATAATGATATTGCTCTCCTTATGTAAAGTGTTTTGAGATGAAGCTCACTGTATAAGAGCTAGATATTGGTACTATTATTTATTGTTATTACTGTTTTGCATGTGCAAATATGGATCTTTTGTGTCTAATGCATGATCATTCTTGGGAACACACTCATCATGTCCTGTGTTTAAACATTTGTCCCCTAAATAAATCAAGGCATCTGGTGGATACTGTGACACACTTGTGCAAATATGCAGCACAGGCGCTAGCAAATATTTATTTTTTTAGAAATTATAACAAAACTCTGAAAAATGCCCCAGTCTCCTGTACAATCTTGTAAATCACACTGTAAAGATCCAACACCTTTTAACTGTAGCAATAAACCTCTGAGCAAGCTGATCTTTTTAAAAAACCTACAATATTCCTACTCTGCTTGTGTCATAAACAGATAGCTAAGGGTTAGTGTTTCTTTTACCTGTAAAGGGTTAACAAAGGGAACCACACACCTGACCAGAGGACCAATCAGGAAACTGGATTTTTCAAAGCTCAGGGAGGGAATTTTTGGGTGTGTGTCTTTTGTCTGTGTCTCTGCTTTAGTGCTCTCTCAGCTCTGAGAGAGGACTCTCTCCTTCATATTTTCTAATCTTCGCTTTCCAAGTGTAAGTACAAAGGTAGAAGGCAATAGGTTTTTATATTGTTTTTTTATTTACATGTGTGTAGTTTGCTGGAATGTTTTAAATTGTTTTTTTTTTTGATAAGGCTGTTTATTCATTTTTCTTTAAGCCAAATACCCTGTATATGTTCAACTTGATACAGAGATCATTTTTATGTCTTTTTTTCATTTTTATATAAATCTTTCTTTTTAAAGACCTGTTGGATTTTTTCCCTAGTTAGAACTCACCAGAGAGATTGTGGGGAGGAAGAAACAGGGGGGAAGGGAAAATCTCTTTGTGTCAGAGTTGCAAAGCTCACCTTTGCAGGACTCTGACTGAGGGTGAAAGAAACTTGATCTCTCTGTGTTTGCATTTGAAGGACTTGAAACAGGGTGATCGTCCAGGGCCAGTCCAGGGAGGAAAGCCTGGGGAGGAAATAAAGAGGAGACAAGGGGAGGGGGTTATTTCCCTTTGTTGTAGACTCAGGGCATCTGAGTCTTGGGGTCCCCCAGGGAAGGTTTTGGGGAGACCAGAGTGCGCCAGACGCTGGAATCTGGTTGGTGGCAGCGCTATCAGATCTAAGCTGGTAATTAAGCTTGGAGGTTGCATGCAGGCACCCACATTTTGGACGCTAAGGTTCAGAGTTGGGACTTATGCTTATAACAGCTTGACAAATCAAATACAGATCCGTTTGAAATTTTCAACTTTGTGAAATACAGATATATTCAGAGATGGTTGAATTTCTCCAACAGTTGTAGAAAATATCTGTTTTAAACAAATTATTCCCTTCAGTTTTTATACTTCATTGAAACCTGGTCTGAGTTTTATAGAAAGCATGACTTAAATTTTCATTCTTCTTATGAAGAATGACTTTTGGAAGTCAGGGTTTTGACTGATCTGCTGACTGTTTGCTGTTGGCATTCTGATGATTTTGCAAGTGGTATGAAAAATGAGATTGAAAAATGAGGATTGAGCTTAGGCCCTTCTATGCTAAGGCCCTGATAAAGCAAAGCACTTAAGAATCTGCTTAACTTTAAACATGTGAGCAGATCTACTTAGTTCTCAGTGGGACCACTCACATGGTTAAATTTATGCACGCTCATAAGTGTGTACTGATTTGGGGCCTAAGACCTTTGTCTGGCACATAAAGCAAATACATTCATATCTTATGTGGACCAGACACTAGAAGGAGACAAACACTCACATCTCCTGCTGTGGATTCCATAAGGCTTGGACACATGTGTTCTTCACTTTTCAGTTGTCTAATCCATTCACACTGTGGTGTCCTTCCTCCCCCACCTTTTCTGCTCCCGTTCCATCCTTTCTCCCTCTCTTATTCCTCATTCCTCTTTTTCCCTCCCCAGAAAATAATTTGGGAAAATGTTGTAGTCCTTACTAAGACAAAACTCCCTTGAAGGCAGAAGACATTTTGCCTCAGTAGGATTTATCACAGGGAGTGGATCTGTTCAGCAAGAAGCTGCTGTTTGTGCACTCTAACTTTTCATAGAAGTACCCATTAACTGTAAGCTTGGCTGCTGGACCGAGCTTTTCAAAGGCAATTGAGATGGTTTGAAGCTTAACTTCTAGATAAAAGGCTAGATCAGGAACTGGTTAAACTAAAAAAACTCAGATGCTTTGAAGCACTATTATGCACAAGAGGAAGTAGGAAAGTAGTACTGGTAAGATACTAGACTGGAGCTCAGGAGATCTAGGTTCAATTGCTGACTCTGCCATAGTATTCCGACTTGTGCAAGTTGCTTAATCTTTCTGTTCCTCAGTTTTCAAGTCATAAAATGCAGGTGATGATATTTCCTTTCTCCCACTGTTCATTTCTCTTGTCTATTTAAATTGGAAGCTCTTTAGGGCAGAGATTTGTTCTTACTGTGTTTGTGCAGTGCCTCCTGCAGTGGGGCCACAATATAGGAGCTACTATAGTATACGGGAAAGAGGTGGGGTTTCTCTCTGAAGTTAGACCCAAGATAACTGTTGATGGTCAAACTTAAGAGTAGCCACCAGGTTCCTCACCCAGCCTAGCTACAGTGCACTGCAGGCCATGGTGCTGTATGAAGACCTTATTTTCTTCAGGGTAAACCAGGAATTGATTATACCTGGGTTTTTTCATGATATTACAGATCTCAGTGAGGTTCCCTTTTTACCTTGTGGAAACCTCAGTTACTCTATCATTTGTCTCCTCATTTCCTCCTGCCTTTGTTTCTTTAGTAGATTTAAAGGGAGTTGCACATGACCAACTTGCAGCAGATGACATGGATGGAGTGATCACGAAGCAGAACAAACAGGTTTGCTCTTCAGCCTTGGCTTCCTATCCTGATTCAGAGTCTTCCTACATTTCATTTCCTCCTGACAGTCAGTCTTGACACTAGACTGAACACTTTCTATTCTTGCTGCTTTCAGTTGCTAGGGCAGGACCCACAGTCCATTAGATGATAAATGCTAACACAATTACAGAGCTCAGAATATGTATTGCTGCTATTGTGCTCTAGAGACACCTAAATGAAACAGATTCTGTCAGTAAATTTAGAAAAAGTGGTTGCTATTAATTAAGCTTTGTGTCATCAGCAGATTTATATATAAAAATAGAGTTACTATATGTCCTATGCATTACCCAACAGTATGGTTTTAAACTTCATGAACTGGGCTTTAAGAAAATCTTTTTTTTTTCCTAAACAAAAATATTTCATATAGGGAATGAAGGTCTTTGTTTTTACCCTAAATGTTGTGCACAAGCTTGGATGTTTTTGAATCATTTATTTGATTTCATTCAATTTGTTATTGCTAACAAATTGTTACAATGAATATAAAGCAATAAGCATGACAATGTGCATCTAATATCAGTGAGAATGGCTGTCAGGTTTTGTATAGAGGCTGGCTGTTGCATCTGTTTCGTTTCACATAAAAAGTGTATCAATAAGGTAAACATGTTAGTAAATGTACAGATGCTGCTTTTTGATCAAATTTCATAAAGGAACTGTCATTTAATACCATCATTGAATACAATGCAACATTGCAGACATTTAATGCCATCATTATTTTGCCTTCAAATAGCTTTTAACCAGTTACATATGGGTCCAGCTTGATCTAAACCAGTTCAGGACTTTTCTCCAGCAAATATTTTTCCTTTGCTTTTTTTAATAGCTTTTGGATGGTTTTATCGATATGAAGGGAAATTTCCCACAATTCGCAAGGTACAAAGTGTGTAGAGATATAAGTGAAAATTTGCTGTGGGTTTTGCATTTGTAATTACTTCTTTCTCTCCTCTGTATTTTTTAAATAAATTGTACAGCAGTGTACATTTATTTCTAAGTGTGGCAGTATGTGACCAACTATCTTACTTTATATGGATTCAGTATATTCAAATGCTTTCTCATTTAACGTGTATGTGTACAAGCAAGTTTCTTTGGAGTGCAGCTGGAGGGGCTGATCTTTGAAGTACTGAGTGCTCTCAACTCCCACTGATTGCAATGGGAATTGATAGCTAGCTATACCTTTCAGGAGGTGCTCAAAACATTGGAAGACTGGACCAATGGGGTGCTCCCCTTTGCAAATTGTATGCTCCCCATAAGCCTTTGAAATAGTGCTTAAAAAGGAGATTTTCAGAGGCAAATAATAAATGGGAATTGAGTGCCTCGCTCCCATTTGTGCCTTTGGAAATTTACCAGGAAGTGGGAGCTTACGTGGTGAATAGATCTTTAACAGAAATGAATTTGACTCATAATGGAAGAAAACAATCAATACATACTTTTAAAATTTGGTAAACAGGGTAGTATATTTTAAGTATCATCTCTAAAGCATGCAGTAGTGTTTCAAATAATATTCTGTTCCTCTTGGTGAATTCTTCTTTTATTTTTCAGTGTCTTTTGACACTATTATAAACAGTATATTACTGATGTCTACCAGGTTAGTGATCAAAATCAATTAGGGACTTAATGGTGGAGCCATTATAGAGCCAGAGCCAGATCCTGCATTGCTCCTGCATCAATTCATTTATAGTTTTGGGTGTGCAAGGAAATCAAGATCACAGCCTGGACTCATCAGCTGTACCTACCATAGTCATCATTTAAAAGGCCATCTTTTACTAAAAGCCACAATTATTTCTGTATGCGTAGGATAGGAAACATCTGCAACATCTCAGATACCACTTTGTGCTGTTGGTTAACGTTAACATGTCAGTGCTGACCACCATCTTGTACTCTAGCCAACATCAGTACAGTAGGTTATGTGGCAGAAAAACATAAGGTGTGCTGTAAAAGTGCAAATTGGTTTTACTGCCCAAGTTATTCTGTATAATTATATGCTTTGCACCTCTATATGTTTAGAAGTTCTCAAAGCACTTGGAAAAATATTAAAGGGCGAAACTACCCACTATTCAAATCTACACACACGATAGACTAACAACTTGAAAACATGTATTTTTAATCTAAACTATTTTTATTTTGTTTGTTTTTAAAATGTTTCAGCCCACACGAAAACAACAAACCAATTTTTATAAAAGAAATTCACTTCCTATTAAAGATATTTTTAGTACAGAGCAAATTGCAAACAGTGAATTATGAATCCATTAAAAATGATCTATGGAAAGGATGACTCAGGCTCTGAAGAGTTTGACTTGAGCTATGGAAGTTTGTTCAGCTAAGATTAATGGGAACACATGGCTATTCTACAGCACCAGAATCATACAGAGAGCGCAGTGTGAGTCTTCATCTACAGTTACAAAATGTTACCATCTATCACATGAACCCCCATGCTATATTTACCATTTTTTGTAAAGAATAAAGTAATGTCCCAGTGAATGGTAGGAACAGTAACTAGCTCTAAACCAAACATGAAAACATTTGTAATACAAACTAAACATCATGGCTAAAACATGGGGATTAGAAATTAGGTGTTTGATGCTACTAAATCATTTTCACAACATAGTCATTTTACCTGTTAAGGTTAATCTTTGCAACAATAGCCAAATTAATTGTGAAGCCAATACAATACAACCTCACTGATCACAGTAAGGCCAAGTTCTAATCACTCACATATCAGGGCAGGTCTTTTTTACCAGCAAGAAGAATGCCTGTCTATTTTTTTTTTTTTAATCTTCCAAATGGTTATTTCCTAGATTAGGGGTCTGAGCTGCTATATTTCACTCCAGTATCGCAGGGCTGATAAATTAATCTTGTTATGCAGAGAATGATTGTAGCATGATTGTCACTGTGCCCTGGGTTCCCCAAGCTATAGTGAAGAGCTATTGGCTGAAAAGAAGAACAGCTCATGCTTCCTCACTGTGCTGTGTCTCCTCTAACAACCAAGCCTGGAGCACTGCCTCTCACTGCAGTGGCAGTCTTTAAGGAACCAGCCAGCTCCTCTTCACTGTGCAAAACTGGAGTATGCAGGCTATCCTCTTGCACTACTACTTGGCCTCAGGGAACCCAGTAGATGGTCACTGTAATCAAGGGAGCAGGTTTTCTTTCCATGACAGCTAGAGCACAGACTTCAAAGTCTCTATCCAGAAGTTTCAGAAGCCTTTAGTTGCACTATTTTAAAGCCAAAAAAAAATAATTATCATACATGTAAGTCTTATGATTGCTTTGTGCATTTTAGCTCATCTTTAAGTGGCCAGTGCATGTGAGAACATTTAATCCTGTAGCTCCCATGAATGTCCATTTGCCAACCTTAAAATTCAGACACACTGCCTCTTTAGTACACTGCACTGATCTAAGCCTTTTCTTTGCAATTGCTTGCTCTGTCTTTCCTAATGCATGTTATGCGGTGCTTTGGATGTGTGATGCAATAAAGGCTTTTTATAGGCTAAAAGGGAAGGGCTCACTCCTACATGTAAATACATGAGCACTTATGTGAAAGCCATCATGAAATTAATGACAAGCGGAAGAGTGAGAAATGACGACTTTATGGAACTATTTATGAATAACTTAACTCTCACTTACAACCCCAGCATACTCACATGCTGAAATGTTATAGAAGAGGAAAGAAGTATGTAATAGTACCTGCATTGTATAATCCTTAAGTGATGCATAGGCCTTCTATTTGCCTTCTGAATAAGAAGGCATTTCACCCAATATGATGGGGACTGTGTTTTAGAATTGTTTTAAAAACAGCTTATGCACACAAACAGAACGTGGCTAATTTTCCAAGACAGGTTTTCATGTATCTAAAGGCTCAATTGAGCTCAAAGTTTTGCAGTGTTCTAAGCCATTGTAAAGTATACACACTACTATTTTGTGTAATAAATAAAACCTCCCAGAAAGGGAAAGAGAGAAAGAAGTTGAAGAGTGACAGTCTGTGTGAACAGAAAAAGTGTAAAAAGGAGCTGGAGTTTGAGCAAAAACTTGCCAAAGAAAAAGAAGGGATGTTGGAAAAAGAAAAACAGCTGAAAATCAACCGGCTTGTACAAGAGGTATGTTGTGATAAGTGTTGGACTATATTTCTTTATAATTTGATTATTTCCTTCTATTTTATCCTGCTTTCCCTCTGCAGGCAAAACTTTTTTGACTCTCATGGGTGTCTGGGACCCAGTTCAGCAAGATATTTGAGCATGTGTCTAACTCAAAACATGTGTAATCTCACTGACTTAAAAGGTACCTTATAGTACCTCAAGTAGCTTACTGAGGTGGGCCCTTGGCTTGTCTGCAGATGTGGGTTATTTAAAATAACAAATTATGGATCTTGTTCAGTATACCTGGCAACAAGTGAAGAATACTAAGCTTACGTTGAGATCAGTGCCCACCTTTTTCCTTTTCTTAGCTTGCTTTTTTTGGTAATAAAAATATGAATATCTGTAAAAATGAAAAGCAAGAAGTCAGTGCAAGACAAACATAGAAAAAAAAGAACTACTAAAAATCAGAAACAATATGACCTGAGGAAATGAAGAAAATGTTTAAATTGAGGTGGTAAAGCATAGTACTATGTTGGATGTAAAATTAAAGGGAGGACTGAGTTGTTTTCAAACAAGGCATGCACTTAAAAATAGGGAGGAGAAATTATAGCAAACTGCAATAAAAGGAGATGGGAGGTAAGTAGAATATGGTATGGGTTTTGGGGTATTTTGCAGAAAGTTTATTAAATCTTTGCATGTCAAAAAGACAATGGGCCAAATTATCTGCTAGCATAACGCTGTTGGTTTCCGTGGAGAGTTTGTTCCAATGTGTCAGATGCTTAAAAAACACAGGATAACAAAATACACTATTCTGTTGCTAATGGGTAAGAAACCATATCCTAAGTTTTCTTATTAACAAGAGCACTTCTTCCTCAGATGGGTAGTCCTACTGGTTGAAAGACTACAGTACTCTCAGATGGGATATTTAGGAGTTTTCAAGGACAGGCCTAATGGAAGGCAGTGAAATAGAAAATGACTCGCAAGAGCATGATTGTTTTTACAGAAAGTGTTTTAAAGTCAAATACATGTTGTATCTTCTAATTTTGTGTGTGGAGTAAACCCATTACCCTTTTTTATGCCACGGTAATATGACTAAGGTATCTGAGACAGAGCGAGAAGATCTGGAGGAATCAGAAAAGGTTCAGCACTGGGTGGAAAGACTTTGTCAGACACGATTAGAACAAATCTCCTCTGTGGAGAATGATTCTCCTGAGGTAAAAGAAAGCTCTTGCTTATCCCTCTGCTGTGATAGCTAAATGACTTTTGTATGTTTCCCAGACAGGCAGGGAGGTTTTGAAGTGAGAAGAACCTCTCCCGTTCTTTCCCTTTTCAGCCTTTAAGACTGACATAGACAATATTTAGCATTTGACATCTGCACGTTTTTCAGGGCTCTATCTTCTGTGGGAAATGCATTCCTATTAGTAAATGTGACCGCATGACATCCACTGAAAAGCAGCGTGACCACTTGACAGTTCTGTATCCTGTTAGCTGACCCTGCTAGATTGGCTAGAATGGCTTTTGCTAGCCATATTCAAACTCGAGGCAATGAGGACTTTACCACCTGTAATAATGATGCTTTCCAAGCAAGGATGCTCTGATAGTCAGGATCTTGAATGCATCCTAGTACCATGGAGAGATAGGGATAACAAAGGGCCAAATCATATCCTCACTTGAAAATATGTAAGGGAAAGAGACAAAAGCTGAGGAAACTCTACAAGAGTCACTTAATAAACTTTCATTCAAATCTTCCCCTTAAATGGGAGGAGTTTAAGAAGAGGGGGCATATAGAGAAAGGTTTATAGCCTTATAAATCCATATCCACAGAGATGTTTTCCCACCATCCTGCTGCTCTGGCTCCCCTCCCAGCACAGCTGCTTCAGGATGACTTCCCTTGGGAATGAACAATAGCAGCTGCAGAGGGGACCCATGGTGATCTCCCACTTGGATAATTCTATAGTCAGCAGAGAGCAGCTGGTCCTCTGTTCCTCCTGGCGCAGTGCCCAAAGCCATGTGGCTCTCCAATAGAAGAGACTCTTGAGGAGAGAGAGATGTTTCTGCAGACATTCCCCACACCTTCCACACTCACTAGCTGCAATCTGGTGGATTGCAGTCCTCTTTGGTGGTGGAAATGAAGGGGGCCAAACTCGATATATTTTCTGAGCAGCAAAGCTCTGAACTATTTACTAGCACACTACTGTATTTAGGCTGCCACTAATTACTTTATTTCCTTTAAACTATTTGAGGAGATTAAACCAGTATAAATCAAGAGAACAGGTTGGTTCTGAGAGATTAACCTGTCTGAGCTATTAACAACCATTATATATTATTATTTGTTATTAATTGTAATATATCCTTAAAATAAGCAGCAGTTCCCAAGGGTTGAAAAGCAGCCTCTTAGATGGTGGAGCCACTCTATGGTACTTAGCTGAAACTATCATTATGGACAGAGCAGTAAACCAACTGCAGACGTAAAGTCAAATAGGATAAATGTCTTTGCTTTCTCTAGGGGTAACTTATGCCTCTTTAATCATTCCTCCAGGGAGTGGACAAAATAGTGGATAAGAGAATACTGATTAAGTGAACTTTCACAAACATTTTAATATGATCCATGACTAATGACTACCGGAAACATTTAGACCTCATTCGTATAGAACCCCTTCTCCACTCTCCCAAATCCGGATTAATGTACTCACTTCTTCAGAACATCTAGTTCCTGTATTGACTCCTGTGGAGTTCATAAGCCCAGTAAGGACTCAAGCTCTTCATAGGCTATTCTGCATTGTCTACGCTCTGCAGAGATTTGCTTGGACAACACCAAACTCACTGAGACTAAATCAAGCACTTCCCCTCCTCCCACATATGTGCTCCACCATCATGCATATAGCTTGCACCCACCAGGACATCATCACTATCACATACACAACCCAGGTGGATATACTTCCAGAACTGCTTATCAGACACTCAGGACTCTAGGGTGGTATTAGGTTGGTTGGGGTATTTTAACTGTGAATTCCCTAGCACTCTATTTTTTCTCTTTAAACTTCAGTGCTGATTAAGGATGTTCCCCTTATTGATATGTATTTACAATCTTTACTCCAGATTCATGGCTTTTTTTTTCATCTGGTCTGGAAATCCTTTTAAATGACTCTTTAGAATTTCAGGAGCTGCTTGTAAAGTACTCTCCGCTTACATCAGCCACTTTTGCAATGAGTATTTTTTCCTGTTTGTTTTGCTTTTTGTGTCTACTCTTTTTATTTCCCCAGCACAGCAATTATGTACTGTATTTCTCTTAACTATTTTTTTTAAAACTGGAGCTCTTTGTTCACAAAAAGGCTTCAGGAAAAAGTTGTGTACAGGTTTTTTTAATAAGAACCCAAGACCTTACAGTACTGCATTAATTATAGCTTGTGGTGTCCTGCTACTTGCCTTTAGTTTCTTCTGGTCCATGATAGGCAAGTGTACAGTTAAGGCAGATCTCTGTTGTTATTACACTAGCTGACAAGTGGACATACTTCTGCTTCTCCTTCTACTACATCAATGCGGAGGTTTGCAGGTGGTCTGCAGCTTCACACCACAGACCTTGATGATATTAACCTGGATGAAGTTGACAAGCCTACAAAACGCATAGCACCTCTCCCTCCAATACCTCATACAACTTCTGCAACATCAGCAGCTCATCCACTTCCTTCATCAAATGTCCCATCTTCAAGAGGTCCAGCCCCTTCACCTTCTGTAGCTTCACGGGTGACTTTATCATCATCCACTGGGATGCATTCTCCCCCACCTCCTCCCCCTGCCTCCTTACCCAGTCAACCCACTGGATCTCTCTGTCTACCACCCACCCTCTTAGAAGAAAGAATGGGAAATCACAGTTACCATTCTTCTGGCCCGACAGAGTCCTTGAATGGCTGGGAAGCAAACAATTACAGAGGAAGATCTACGTTTGGACCCATTAGCTCTCAGAATAATGAAAAGACCTACTTATCAAGTCCAAAGGTATAATTTAATTATATTCTCCTCTCATTGCATATACATCATTCTCATTAGTGATGTGTACAAATAGCAGGTGGAGAATATTTGTGTGTTTGCGCTGCATAATGTTCCAAATCTTCTGCATGCAAATATCTTTTGCAGAATGCATTAGTTAATAGCATCTTTTGTGCTTGACCATTATTACCTATAGCCCATCATATTTTAAATACAAAGAAATCATGTGACCTATTTATCTATATCTGCACAGAAAAACAAAAAGTAAATTATTTTGTAGTTGAATGAGATATAAAGTATCTATAAAGTAGAATATTAGTATTCAGCTAATATGGTTTAAATATTGTTTTATTGTTGAATTGTTTTACTCAGGGAAAGTAGTGGACAGAGAACATTAGATTGAAGTCGCATGCTCAGAAACATTTGAACTCTTAAGTGAGCTCCAATAGTAATCCTTTGATGGGAACAAGACTAAATATTCTTACTACAAATCTGAAGCGTTTGTCATTTTAGAAGTTAGTTTTCTGGGGAAATACTCTGATTGTCCTTTATTACAAACTCACTAGGTTTATTCAAAAAAAGGATCTATACTGAATATTTCAAAAAATTCATATATTAAATACTATTATTCAGGGGAAAATATTTCCATGACTTCATCATACAAGTATTTTTCTTTACTAAGAACTGTAACATCAGGCACATACTCAAATCTTTGTAATACAAGATCTTTCTGCAGATATTTTACAGTAGTTTCAAACAGTTCAGCTGGGACTCTATGGTAGTTTTTCTGCATGTTTTTCTGCATGGATTTGCTGCAGTGTGTGCTGCGGTTTTCTGCAAGATCATTTAGAATAATAATGACTGTGTTGTGGGTATTGCAGCTGAACAGGGGAAGAACAAATGGGCAAAGGACTGAAATGACTTCTTAGTTCTCTATGAAAATGTGCAGATTATTTCTATCGAAAGGATAGTTTTATAAGAGTGAAATATGAATCTTTGTTTCATTATAAACAGTCTGATTATTGAAGGGACTCCATAAACATAGTTTATAATCACATTTCAAGAACACTTTAGCTTCTCTGGAATTAGAACAACTGCTACATCTTTTTATGGAAGATGGGTTTTCTAAACGTGGTTCTCAACCTTTTTGTGCTCAGGAGCCATTTATAAATGTTTATGGCCTGTTGTAACCCAATAAATATTCTGGGGGTGAAGGCCCTGGGTGGTTTCTAATCCACATTAGGCAGCTAAATAAGTGACCTAATCTTCAAAAGTTCTAAGCACCCACCAGCTGCCACCAAACTCAATCAAGGGTAGGTCTGAGAGGAGATTTTAGCTCTTAAATCAATAAAATATTAATATTAGGCCAATCTTACTCTATTATATGCATATAAACCCATTGTTTTGTCTTTGGTGGGGTTTCCCATCAGACTCTGGCCTAGCTGTATAGCTCAATTACTAAAGAGAGATAGATTATCCACTCTGCCTATTGTGGGTTTTTTTACACCTTTCTCTTACATGTCTGATACTAGACACTGTCAGAGACATGACAGTGGAACACATGGACTGTGGGTTTGGTCCAGCTGAGTTCAGAATCTGGCCTAGTGTGCCTGTTTCCTTCTTAAATAGCTTAGTTTATATTATTTGGGCGAAACACAAACATTTGATGTTCCCAAAGAAGTAACTGGTTTCCTTCCTTGTATCTCCTCATCTGAAAATATTAACTGACTCAGTTACTCCCAGTCAACTGAATAAATCTATCTTATTTTAAATATGAGACCCTGATGTTAGACCAGCCAAAGTTGAAGTAAAGAAAGATTTATTATTCTGGTCTCATAAATATCCTTTCCTAATGTTATACAAATAGGTTTCTAAATCTTTTCAGCATCAATCATTTTCTTCACTGTGGCTATTTAATTGCAAGTTCTGCCAGGTGCTTGCCAGTGCTGAAGGAGTGAAATTGCCTGTCAAATATTATTGGCTATGAACTGTTCATAGATGTGGCATGAATTGATTTTGAGCATCATAAGTATGATTAGTAGATATGCAGTAATGAAGCTATTATTGTTTAGGATTTACGAAACACTTCTCATGTTGGCAAAATATCATCTGCATCAAGAAATCCACTGGTATGTCATAAACTTTTAACAATTAATATAGGGTTTTTATGAACTTTCGATGTAATGCTAGTGTTAAGGAATTTTAAAAGGGAATGATTTCAGATGGGTGCAGGATATGATTTCCCCCCTGGAAAAATGGCCATCATATCTTTGGATTCTGGTGTGTAAGGCAGTCACTGCATTTACAAGATACCAGGTAATATCACCCTTCATGTACCAATTAGCAGTGCTAAGCTCTAAGAGTATAAAAGACTTTCTCAACAATGAGTCTTCACATTTCAACAGTCTCAGAAATATAAGCTTGAAGTATGCATGTTGCATGTACAATATTTTTTCTGTGTATTTGTGTTTCTGTCAGGGAGACATACAACATAGTTACGATCCTATGTACTTTAAATGCAGTTTGGGATAGCGTCACAGCTGAAAAATATAGCTCAATATAAGCAGTCCTTGATTGTTTTATTGAAAGTATATGTAGACATTGGGTCATAATTAGAAGAGATATGTGTGCTAAGAAAGGATGTAACCCCCAATTTCCAGTAGAATGCAAGTATTATGTTAGTAGAAGCTATTTTTAAATTTCTTCCTATAATAAATTCACAAACTTCACAAACTGCTACCATAACATGGGTCTGTTGATTCCCCCTTTATGTTCCATGATACCATACAAACATATACACTGCATCTAGCAAATAACACTTGAAAAAGTATGTGTCCAGTTTGATAGACTGGCATATAGGGAAAAGTCTTTGGAGTCCATTTCTTAAAGGTTGTATTGGGCTTACCCATGCACTGTATACCACTGGAGTGGAGAATGTGTAGAAAGGAAAAAGACAATGGAGAATCTTTTCACCTTCCTGTGGGACAGCAGGACAGGATCCCTCTTTTATGCGCAGGAGTGAGATGGGAGAAGACCAAGCTGATGCATTGGCCCGTATAATATATCTGCAGGAAGCATGATCTGAGGGTTATGGGTGTATCTTGTCCACTAGGTGGGTTAATGCATATGCCACCCACAGCAGCACGTACCAGCTGGCAGATGTTCAGATACACATGGTTCCTTGTTTAGAGAAGCAGTAATTTTTACCTCCTTCTTGAGATGGCCATTGCACCTTTCGTCAATCCCACTTGTCTGATAGGGAATATACCAGTCTACATCCCCACTTCCCAATGCTGCACTGGCCAGGGCTAGATTTGTCGCCTGTGTGTAGAATAAGGACAAACTACAAAAAGATGCTTCAGGAAGGTGTGCCTTTAAAGAAAGAAACCACATATGAAACTATAGTATTTTGTAAACATAGGAAATTGAGTTTAACAGTGATCATAGTTTAATGGATATCAGGAACTTATTTGATTGGAAAATAGTTTCTCTATACTATGGCTATTAGATTAGACCAGTGGTGGGCAACCTGTGGTCCGCAGGCCGCACGCAGCCTAGCAGGGTAATCCACTGGCGGGCCACCAGACAGTTTGTTTACATTTGCACAGCTGCCCGTAGCTCCCAGTGGCCGTGGATTGCCATTTGTCTGGTAGCCTGCCAGAGGATGACCCTGATGGGCAGGTTCCCACCACTAGATTAGACTGTTTCACAAAGTTCAGTACAGCTGTCATGTTCATTTTCTCACAAGGGATGACATTCACTCCTGTGCAGAGGGCCAACACAAAGCTCAGGCAACACTAAACCTGAAATGGATAATGGGGAAGTTCATTATTGGTTTAAAAGTCCTTAGGTAGTTATTATCCCATGGTAACTAATCTAAAACTTCAGACTCATTTCCTGGTAAGCTGTAAAAAATGGACATTTTTGAAGATGTGAAAGGGACTTGCATAGCGAATATTTTAAAGTCATTTTAAGAGTCTGTAAGCTAGAACCAGAGATATTCCAAGATTCCTATATTTGAGAAAGATCTATCAGTGATAAGCAACTTGTGGTTCCAAGTATCAGACCAGTATCTCTTCATATCCCCTTGATGTCTTCAAATGTGAAAACACCACTAGTTCGTCATAGAAAGGATTAATAAAGGAAAAAGAAATTCACTTTGGTCTCTTCAAAATAGTGATGGTTCATACAGCTACTCATATTTCTAAGCGAGTGTGATAGAGAGCTATTTTTCAGAACACCTATTTGCCTGAAAACAGCTCATATTGGTTTTGATTCCAGGCTGGCCAGATCCAAGTTTCTTCCACTAGGCCACTCTGTAGAGCCAGGTTTCTGGAAATGAGTGAGACTGCTGGAGATATTATTCTGATCCAGAATAACTTCAGAGAGTAGAACTCTATGAACCCTCAGATTCTTCTGAGATCATTTAATCAATGTTAGCAATAGATTTTGTGTGGGTAAACACTACGCTACTCCAGGGAATTCCCTGGTGACTTTCAAAGACCTGACTCCAAAACTTTTCTCTAAATTCTAAAAAATACTCCTTTTTGCTATAAAAATGGGATTGTGTAACCAATTTCCTGGAAATTATTCCAATCATTTCCATAGTAACAGCTTGTACTACATGCATGATATCTGGAATACATCATGTTTCCTGTGAGAAATGTCAACTGGAGTGCTGGAGCTGAGTCAGAATCTAAACCCATAGGGCTCAGTCCTGAACTCTTTATTCAGACAAAACTCTCATTGACGTCAGTGGGAGTTTTGCCTGAGTAAGGAGTGTAGGATCAGGCACCTAATTTGTACATGTCAGATGATTAACTCTGAAATTCCTCAGAGTATCTACTGTATTTCATAGAGTAAAGGGACTAATACTGTGACTAACTCTTGATCTTAGCATTACTACTTTAGCTCTTAAATCAGTTCACTGCCTCTATGGGATAAGTGCCAAATGCAGGGATAAAATTTTCCATCATCCTTCTGAAGTAATGGTTTAAGGAAAAGAAGTCATTATTTGCATCTACCGGGAATTACATTATGTTTTGTCGTCTTATCATTATAGATCAGTTAATAAAACACTTCTGACAGCTTTTTGTTATGCTAGTGGCTATAAGATTTAGCAATGAAGTGATGTATATTGTGGTGCCCCTGCAATATGATTGGTTTGCAGAAATTGCATTATCTGTAATTTTCTTAAATTTAACCCTGATAGCAATTTCCTCCAAGCCCACCTACCCAGCGTCAGCCAGTGGTACCTATAGTCTCTAAGCCAGTCATGCTGCAGCCTGATCCTAATTTTATGGTCAGGCCAACAATCAAACCGGAGGCCCTGGTAAGCCTTTTCTAATATTCTTCATAGAGTGTGGTAAAGTTGTAGGAATTTTTCTTGTTGAATTGTCTTTAAAGGTTCAAAGTTTGTCCTTGTGTTCTCCTAACCATAAACCGTGTTGAATTGTTCTGAATAATCAGATGGTAAGTGTTAAAGGTCTCAGTGTGGCTTTGTGAATAACAGCAAGGAGTTTGGAGGGCGGGGGTTATATTTTTATTTCATAGATTGCTTTGATTTTATCATTTTTGTATTCATTCAAAAAGTCAAATTTGCTATGTGACAAGATTGCCAATGTTAATTTTTGCCTTTACAAGGAAACAAAAGTTATATGATTTATACACATTTCAAATTCTTCTGTTCCCAAGGAGAAGATGTACATTGTTAATATTAAATTGGACCATATAGTAGACTGGTGGTGTGCTTGTCCTGTTAAGTGTTACACAAGTAGATTTTTTTTCACATCTGTTTCCAGTGTATATAAAGATTTATTGTGCTCTGACCAAAATCTTAGACTAAAAGTGTTTGAGCTAAATCTTGCAGTGGTCCCTGGAATTTTGTTGTATTAGGGACTACAAGGTTTGGCCCTTTGAGAGCAGAAGAGATCATGAGTAATTTGGAAGGTAAGGACTCAATCTTGAAGTCTCTAATCTGGAAAAACTACCATTTAAGTCAATGGAAGTTCTGTCTGAGTGAGAATTGATGGCCCAGAACTGCGACCATTACTGGCAATTATTCATGAGAACAATCACATTGACTAAATTTCTTAAATGGATGCATAAGAATGGCCATTCTGGGTCAGCTCAAAGGTCCATCTACCCAGTATCCTGTCTTCCAACAGCAGCCAATGCCAGGTGCCCCAAAGGGAATGAACAGAACAGGCAATCATCAAGTGATCCATCCCCAGTTGCCCATTCCCAACTTCTGGCAAACAGAGGCTAGGGACACCATCCTTGCCCATCCTGGCTAATAGCCATTGATGGACCTTTTCTCCATGAACTTATCTAGTTCTTTTTTGAACCCTGTTATAGTCTTGGCCTTCACAACATCCTCTGGCAAAGGGTTCCACACGTTGACTGTGTATGGTGTGAAAAATACTTCCTTTTGTTTGTTTTAAACCTGCTGCATAATAATTTCATTTCCCTAGTTTTTGTATTATGAGGAGTAAATAACACATCCTTATTTACTTTCTCCACACCAGTCGTGAGTCTATAGACCTCTATCATATTCCTCCATTAGTTGTCTCTTTTCCAAGCTGAAAAGTCCCAGTCTTCTTAATCTCTCCTCATACGGAAGCTGTTCCGTACCCCTAATCATTTGTGTTGCCCTTTTCTGAACCTTCTCCTATTTTAATATATCTTTTTTTGAGGTGGGGCAACCACATCTGCATGTAATATTCAAGGTGTGGGCGTACCATGAATTTATATAGAGGCAATATGATATTTTCTGTCTTATTATCTATCCTTTTCTTAATGATTCCCATCATTCTGTTCGCTTTTTTGACTGCTGCTGCACATTGAGTGGATGTTTTCAGAGAATTATCCACAATGACTCCCAGATCTCTTTCTTGAGTGGTAACAGCTAATATAGACCCCATCGTTTTATATGTATAGTTTTATTTCAATTTTGTCTATTACCTCATGAGTGATACTAGTATGATAGGCCCTGATCCAATCCCCATTGAGATCAGTAGAAAGCCTCCTTAATGATGAAAAATAAATCACGTCGGCACTTAAAATTCTTGAATTTCAGAGTTGTGTTATGAACTCTAGACGCTAAAAATTAACTTGCATATTATCCGTAATTGCCATTTATTAAAATACTCAGAATGTTCTGCTTTAATAATGTAGTGATTCTTGTTCCTCTGTTTTCAACATTACAATTAAAACAGAGACAGTAGCTGTTTAAGGATCATTTTTTATCAAAAACACGTTCAGACCAGAACTGCTATGTTAAACAAATTCTCAAGCCACTATGTGCATAAGAGAGCTGATTTTTGCAAGATAAATATTAATTCCTGCCCATGCATCAAGCGGCAGGACCCTGATTATATAATGGTAAAAAGACTGCAAATATAGATATGCCATTCAATTGCATACATGGAAATTTCATTTTAGTTTAGATTATGTGAAATAACTAATAATTCAATAATTTACCAGCATCTCAAGCAATTTGACATTGCTCAGAAAAAAAGACCAAAATGATAATCCAGAGTTAATATAATTTAACATCTGGAAAAAAATATGACATGCATTGTAAAACTGTCTGTTTGCAAAAGCAGCACTGGTCTAAATTCAACATATTACATGTATATTGTAGCCAACTGCTTACAATTAGTCTTGAAGAATTGGAAACAAGATTCACCCTCAGAAGGAACTTTGTCATTACTTGTTATGCATGTACACATGTTTTCCAAATCACAAGGCTATTCAGGATTGTATTGGGCTCAGGAAAATGTAGTAACTACCATTGTAATCCTCATTTTGGACCAAAAATCTCCCAACTATTTCCAAAATTGGAATGCCAAAATTGAAAAAATACATGGGATGTATTTAAAACTGGCTTTACTGTAATCAGTGAACTAGAAATCTATGAGCAAGTTAAAATGTTCTTAGATTCAGAAGCACACTCCACAGTATTTGTATTGGGGTCTAACTGACCCGATGACCAAACACATTTTTTAAAATAGCTGCAAACTACACAGGTGTCGTGGTTTAACAGACCCCATTTTTAGACAATGAAAACAGACAGCAACAGCAACATTATAAAAGGCACAAACACAGCAAAGTGGCAGTAAATGGTTTACTACTTTGAACAAATGGAGCAATTAAGTTGAGATATATTCTGAATATACAAAATTTTTACATTTCGAACACTTTTTATGTGTTTCCTGCCTCGTCTCCAGAACAAATGTAGCATCTTCCCTGTTTCTTAGGCTCTGGATCAGTACCCAGCACACAAGATGCTACTTTCCTAGAAGCCTAAAGTAAGGCTGCTATATTCCTTTCCTGCACCAGTGGTTTCACCATTTCTGTGCCCAGGTCCCTGTGAAACATCCATCTCTTACTCAAACACTTATTATGCCAGGTGTGATTCAACAAAATCCAAGCAATATATGCATTCAGACATGCAAAGTGCATTTGCAATGCAACAGTAAGTCGTTGCCACAGCAACAGCATCTGTCAAGTATGGGCTTGCCAGAAAATAGTATCTGACAATTGTGGCTTCCCCAGAAACTTTCTGGCAAGTATAGGCCTCCCAGAAGATCATTGTGATGGGATTATCTTGAAAGAAACTCAATTTGCTGTACAATTGTGATGATATGTGATGGGAAACATTAACTGGGATCTCACAGACCCCCCAGACAGTTTTGGTGCATTTTTTTGAAAAATAAAAACCACTGAAACTGATTATTAAAATAATGCTGAAAGATTCATAGACTATCAGGATTGGAAAGGACCTCAGGAGGTCATCCAGTCCAACCCCCTGCTCAAAGCAGGACCAATCCCCAGACAGATTTTTGCCCCAAATCCCTAAATGGCCCCCTCAAGAATTGAACTCACAACCCTGGGTTTAGCAGGCCAAACCACTGAGCTATCCATCCCCACTATGAGTCATATAATCATATCACATAACTCCTGCCTCAACTTAAAAGCAATATAATGTTGGAATGCATAATTAAATTAGGGTCCAACAGATCCCAATATCTTTTGAGTAATTTTTTTCACTACACTAAAACCACAAGAAGTATGCAGACAAAACTAATGCTAGTAGGTTGCCCGCATCATAGTTTGAGAATACTTAAAGAAGAGGCAATGTTTTGCCTATTATCTTTTATTTAAATTTTTCTATGTGCTTGGGGGCCAAAAGACCCTCAAAGACTTTGGAAGTGTAGTACTTTCATTTTCCCCATTGATTAACATTGAGAGTTCTAACTGACCTCATTACTTTTTTAATGACTTTTTTGCTACACAAAATCCTACAAAAAGTGGAAACATGGTCAAATTGATGAGGAGTACAAAAGAACAGCACAAATATGTAGGGACAAAATCAGAAAGGCTAAGGCACCTGTCATAGTATCTTTCCCCAATCTGAACCTTAGAGTCCAAAAAATGAGGTACTACCATGAATTCCTCTAAGCTTAATTACCAGTTTAGATCTGATACTCTACCACCAATCAGGACTTTGAGTGCCTGATAAACTCTGGTCTCCCCAAAACCTTCCCTGGGGACCCCCAAGACCCAGACCCCCTGGATCTTAATACAAGGAAAGTAAGCTCTTTCCCTCACTAGTGCCTCTCCTAGGCCTTCCCTCTCTGGGTTACCCTGGAAGATCACTGGGATTCAACTCCTTGAATCTTAACACAACAGAGAACCACCCTCCCCGCCTTCCTTGTTCCTCCACCCAGTAGGCAATAAGATCAACTCCATAATAAAGCAAGAGGACATTTACCTTTCCCACCTCCCCTCTCCCCTCTCTCTCACGGAAGAAAGACAGAGATAAACACAGAGAGCAGAGTTTTTCCCCCCCTTTTCTCCTTTTTCCCACCATTTCCCTGGTGAGGCAGACTCCCTTCCTGTTGCCGTAAGCAGGGGAAAAAAGTTAATTCAGGGCCTTTACAGAAAAGTTTTTAATAAAAGAAAGAAAGAAAGAGAAACTCTTCGTAATTTTAAGATGTAATATATACAGGTCTTTCAGACTTATATGGAAACTGAAGAAAAAAAGCTCCTCCAAAGGAAATTACACAATTTAAAATACTTTCAGCAACTACACATTTGGAAATAAGAGAAAATAATTAAAAAGACTAACCTTGCCTTTCTACTTGTACTACAAAATTGAATAGAAGATTAGAGAGCCTGTAATACGTGTGGTCACTCTCAAAACCAGAGAGAGACTAGCAGACATTGAACAAAAGACACACCCAAAACTTCCCTCCACCCAGATTTGAAGTATCTTGTCCTCTGATTGGTCTCTGCGTCAGGTGTTGCAGCGTCACTGTTGTTAACCCTTTACAGGTCGAAAAGAGGACATAACCCTTAGCTATCGGTTTATGCCACGCCCCCGAAATCGCTAGACAGTGGGGACATCACTGGCCATGATTTTTCCTAGAACTTTAGAATAAACAGATTAAGACAACCATGCACCTTTACATATACTACTAAGTATGTAAACTACAATGACATTTATCCCATTTCGAAGGACACTTTTTAACCAATGGAGTTCTGGAAACTTTTACAAGCAGAGTGCATCAGCTACTTTGTTAGAAGCTTCCTGAAAATGTGTTGAATTCAAATCAAAATTTTGGAGAGCTAAACTCCATAGTAGAAGCAGTTTTCTGTTGTTTCCCTTGGCGGTATTGAAGCCACTTTTAGCGCAGGCGATGGCTCGGTTGTGTAGCTGGAACCGCCGTCCCCAAACGATGGGCGTAGCTTTTCCAGGGCGTACACAATGCGTAGCATTCCTTTTCACTGACGGGACCCAGTGACTTTCCCTCTCAGACAGTTTTCTTGCTGAAAAGACGACAGGAGGACGTTCGAATCCGGTCTTTTCCTGCATGAGAACTGTTCCTACACCACGCTCAGATGCATTCTGTGGTTACTAGAATGGCTTGTCAAAGTCCGGGACCCTTAGCACAGGGTCAGACATGAGCGTCGGCCTTAAATTACGGTAAAGGCCTTGCTGACACGCATCAGCTTCACTAACTGCATTTCAGCTGGGTCTTTTTGGTCAGGTCGGTTCAGTTGGTTGGCAGCGATTGCTGTAGTGTGGTACAAGTCACCTGTAGTTACCCGGCCAAGCCTAAGAAGGATTGGACCTGTTTCTTTGACTTTGCGGACAGGCCACTTTTGGATAGCCTCCACCTGGCCTGTAGGGGTTTTATGGTTCCTCGACCACTGGGTTCCCAGGTAAGTCACTTTGTTTTGGCCTATTTGACCACTTTTGGCCCTTAACAGTTAGTCCTGCCTGCCTGATGTGCTCAAAGACTTTTTTCCAGATGTTCTAGGTGTTTGGGCCATGAATCTAAAAAAATGTGCCACATTCATCGAGTAAGGCAATGCATATTCTCCCAGTCCTGCTAGTAGACCATTCTACAAGTCTTTAGGAACGGTGGCGCGGGTTTGCATTTCGCAGCCAAAAGGAAGCACATTAAATTCATACACCACTCGCATGGGTGATGAAGGCTGACCTTTCTTTGGCAGGTTCATCTAGCAGGGTACTTGCCAGTACCCCTTGGTTAAGGTCTATTGTAGAGATGAACTGGGGCACTCCCAACTGCTCAGATAGCTCATCGCTGTGCGTGCATTGATAGTTGTCAGGATGAGTTACCGCATTTTAGCTTTACGGTATTAGTCTACGCAAAAGCGTATCCCCATCTAGGTTTGGCGGTACCAGAACTACTGAGATGCCCATGCACTGGTAGATGAGCGTTTATACCCATTTGTAGCATTTCTGATCTCCGTTCTATAGCAGCTTGGCATGAGGAGACACCCAGTAGGGTGCGGGTTCAATTGGGTGGAGCATTACCTTATGTCTTAATGGAGTGGTATGCCCCGTTCAGTCCGTCCTGGAGTGGCTGGAAGAGCAAATGGGGCAAAGCTAGCGCTCAGCTCCTTGATTTGTGCTTCTGCAGACGTTCCAGGGTGGGGAGAGGTTCACCTCTTCCACGCCAGCCATAGCTTTTTTCCCTTCGTAGTAGACACCTTCAGGCCACTCAGCGTCATCTTTCTCCCTGGACTGAAACTGACAAACCTGTAAGTCTGTGGAATTAAAAGGCTTGAGAGAATTAACATTGGTACACTCTGGGCTTTAGGGAGGGAATTGGGAAAGCTATGAGGTAGGTTAACAGCTCCCAGGCGCTCTTGGACCGTAAAGGCCCTCCCCATGATGATCCATCTTATTGGCTTGTATGCGCCTTCAAGACCATAACCTGGTCTCCTACCTTGAAGGAAACGCTCTCTAGTATGTCTGATCATTACCAGGCCTTTTGCTCTTTTCTGAGCATACCTTAGGTTTTCTTTAGCAAGGGCTAAAGGAGTGTCGGAGTCTTTGTAGGTTGCTTACAAAGGTCCAGAATGTTTTAGTCCTGGAGAAGGGAGTAACCCCTCCCATTGCTTGCTTCACCAACTTAATGGCCCTTTAACCTCGTTGGCTACACAAGTTTCAAATGGTGATAATCTAAATGGGATGTGGTACAGCCTGTTAGGCCAAAAACAACTGCTGCGAACCACTAGGTCCCAGTCATCTGGAGTGTTCAGTGACGAAATTTACGTATCATTGGCCCCAAAGTTCCATTAAACCTTTTCACCAGACCCATTGGTTTGATGATGGTACGGCGGTGGCAACCAAGGTTCACCATGAGTTTCCCACAGTTCTTTCATGCCCCTACCCAGGAATTGTACCTGAATCGAAGGATTCAGAGGGCCAACCTACCTTGGCAAAAATGTCTGTTAGGGCCTGGCACACAGCTTTAGCCCTGGTGTTGCCTAGAGCTACTGCTTCCGGCCATCGGGTAGCAAAGTCCACGAAAGTCAGTACGTACTGCTTCCCTCTGGGTGTCTTTTGTGGGAAAGGACCCAGAATATCCACAGCTACTCGCTGAAATGGGACCTCAATTACGGGGAGTGGCTGGAGAGGGGCCTTGACCAGATCTTGGGGCTTTCCCACTCTTTGGCACATCTCACAAGACCGGACATACTTGGCAACATCCTTGCCCATCCCCTCCCAGTGGAAGAACAGCACAAATATGTAGGGACAAAATCAGAAAGGCTAAGGCACCAAATTAGTTATACCTGGCAAGGGACATAAAAGGCAAGAAGAGGAGGTTCTTTAAATATATTAGGAGCAAGAGAAAGATGAAGGAAAATGTAAGTCCTCTATTTAATGGGGGAGGGAGTGCTAATAATTCATGACATCAAAAAAGCTGAAAAGCTTAATGCATAGTTTGCCTCAGTCTTCACTAAAAAGGTTAATGATGACTCAACACAATGAGTAATGATACTCAACCACAATTAAATTAGACAACCACAGAGAAGGAATGCAAGCCAAAATAGGGAAAGTTAAAGAATATTTAAATAAGTTAGATATATTCAAGTCATAAGGTCCTGATGAAATTCATCATAGAGTATTTAAGGAAATAGGTAAAGCAGTCTCGGTGCCATTAGTAATTATCTTTGAGAACATAAGAACACCCATACTGGGCCAGACCAAAGGTCCTTTTAGCCCACTATCCTGTCTTCTGACAGTCGCCAATGCCAGGTGCCCCAGAGGAGATGAACAGGTAATCATCAAGTGATCCATTCCCTGTTGTTCATTCCCAGCTTCTAGCAAACAGAGGCTAGGGACACATCCCTGCCAATCCTGGCTAATAGCCATTGATGGACCTATCCTCTGTGAATTTATCTAGTTCTTTTCTGAACCCTGTTATAGGACTCGTGGAGGATGAGAGGAGTCCCAGAAGACTGGAGAAGGGCAAACATAGTACCTGTCTTTAAAAAGGGAAAGGAGGAGGACCCAGGGAATTATGGACCAGTCAGCCTAACCTCAATAACTGGAAAGATACTGGAGCAAATTATTAAACTATCCATTTGTAAGCACCTGGAGGATAATAGGGTTACAAGGAATAGTCAGTATGGATTTGTCAAGAATAAATCATGCTGAACCAACTTAATTTCCTTCATTGATAGGCTTACTGACCTAGTGAATCGGGGGAAGCAATAGATATGATATAGCTTGATTTTAATAAGGCTGTTGACAGAGTTCTGTGTGACATTCTCCTAAGCAAACTAAGGAAATGGGGTTTAGATGAAGTTACTATAAAGTGGATGCACAACTGCTTGAAAGACTGTTGTCCAAGAGTAGTTGCAATAGCTTGATGTCAAATTGGGAGGGTGTATCTAATGGGATCCCGCAAGTGTCAGTCCTGGGTCTGGTACTATTCACTATTTTCATTACTGACTTGGATAATGGAGTAGAGAGTATGCTTATAAAATGTACAGATGACACCAAGCTAGGTGGAGAGCAGGTTTAAAATTCAAAATGACATTGACAAATTGGAGAATTGGTCTGAATTCAACAAGATGAATTTCAATAAAGACAAGTGCAAAGTACCTCACTTAGTAAGGAAAACTTGAATGCACAGCCACTAAATGGGGAATAACTGTCTAGGTAGTAGTACTGCTGAAAAGGATCTGGAGGTTATAGTGGACCACAAACTGAATATGAGTCATCAGTGTGCTGCAGCTGCAAAAAAAGGCTAGTATGATTCTGGGATGTATTAACAGGAGTGTTGTATATAAGACACCTGAGGTAATTGTCCAGCTCTACTTGATGCTGGTGAGACCCCAGCTGGAGTACTGTGTCCAAGTCTAGGCACCACAGTTTAGGGAAGATGTGGACAATTTGGAAGGAGTTCAGAGGAGAGCGACAAAAATAAGAAAAGGTTTATGAGGAAAGGTTAAAAAAACTGGGCATGTTGAGTTTTGAAAAAAGAAGACTCGGGGGGGTCAACTCGATAAGAGTCTTCCAAAATATTAAAGCCTGTTATAAAGAAGACAGTGATCAATTGTTCTCCATGTCCACTGAAGGTAAGATAAGAAATAATGGGCTTAATCTGCAGCAAGGAGATTGAGGTTAGATGTTAGGAAAATCTTTGTAAAGTAGGTAAGCTCTGGAATTGGCTTCCAAGTGAGGTCATGGAGTCCCCATCATTGGAAGCTTTTAGGAAAAAAGTTGGACAAATATCTGTCAGAGATGGTCTAGGTTTACTTGGTCCTGGCACAATGCAAGGGGCTGAACTTAATGACTTCTCAAGGTCCCTTCCAGCCCTACATTTCTGTGATTCTCTGAAAAACCATAACAGGCACGATGAGAAAACCAATGTGGAAAGATGGACCTCGTCCTAGTCTGAGAATTCTTAATGTATGGAAAAGCACATATTTAACATGAAAATTTGTGTTTACATTTTTGTGCACATTGGAGTCAGATAGACCCTAAAACATTAGGAGGTTGAATCTCATTTAAGTGTTATGAACTAATACTCTGAAAGTGCTGCTAGACAATCAAATGGAGGCTTGACTTGCTCCTGTGAATAATCCCAGGCAAGTCAATGGGGCTCTCATTTAAGTTAAATGAGTAGCATTTGATCCTTAGTCAACAGAACTATTCCTCCAAAACAGACCTCAGAATTCCACAATCAAATTGAACTAATTTATCAAGCAGAGACATTTGAAGAATGCCTCCATCCAGGACCAAATCCTAGTGTCCTTACAGCTTACCCATTCCAATTCACCCTGCAAGATGGGGAGTAACCTGATGGGAAAGAGGAATCTTAAAATAACTCTCTTGTCATTCATCTGTACATTTTCAAAACATTGGCCAAGTTTTTTGCATTAAAGTTTCCATTGACTTGAGTGGGAATTGTATAACAGACTGAGCAGATCTCGCTTTGAAAATTGAGGGGTGAAATGAAGCCTGATAAACAAAATGATTTTAAGAAATCTCGTTAAATGGAAATGTGCATTAATTATCTAGGGCTTGATTCTTTCCCCCCAACCTCACATTCAGTAATACTTGACTCCATGATTACTCCCCACTGAAAGTACTCAATGGAATTAGTACTACTAAATGTCAGAGTGAACCAGGCCCTTTATAAGTAAGAAGGATGAAGAGAAATTAGATAGGTTGGTTGATTTTTATTTACAGAAAAAAATTAATGTCTGCTTTGGCACTATTCTTTCTTCTTCTTTTTAAAGTTCTTTTATTTTTTGCAGCCACAAGAGATGTTTAAAAGGATGGTGGTTTACAATTCATCATTTAGATCTAACAAAAAACAAGTAAAATAACACTTTCCCTCTTTGTTTGTGTGGTACTTTTTTTGTTTTGGCTGTTCATAGATGATAACTGTGTCTTTTTCTCTCGTCTTTTTTGTTGACCAACTTTTCAGATCAAAGATGCACTACTGCCCTAATGCATGGAAACTATTAGTCTTTATAATGTGTGCATGTGTTCACCTAAACAGATGCTAAACATAGAGAATGAGAAGAGAGTAGATACCATAGGACAAATTCTTTCTTCAGCTACTCACGTACTCACTGCTAATTTTAGAGTAGTTGGGCATCTATAACCAAGGTCAGAATATAAAAAAATAATCAATTGTCTGAGCAGTGCTGGTTGTTTCTCTTTGTTTCGCACTCTGCTTGTTGTGCCATCTGTTGTAATAGGTGTATTATTTTCCAGAGCAAATAACTAACTGGTATAGCATTATTATTGATTGACTAGTTTTTTTAACTGAAATCACAGGAACTGGGATGGAAAAGAGCTGTTAAATCGTCTAGTCCAACCCTTTTCCAATACAGGATTGGTCCCTATGATACTACTTCTAGTGCTTCTGTCCAGTTTCAAATAAACCAAGTGATGAGGTTCCCTTGGAAAGCTATTGTGTGGTGTAATACAGCTTGGTCACATTTCACAATGATAAAATAATACTGCTGGTCATTGCTTAACATGAGGGGGAAAAAAAATTCTTTGCTGTTAAATGTGCCAGGTCATGTACAAAGCACCTTTGCTATTGCCAGTTATGTTGGATTCATTACCATGTTCTATGGAACATCAGTAGAGCATGACCGTGCAATTGTTTGAATTCAGAGCCAGCAGTGAAGTGCAAATCATAACTGTTTTCTTTGATTTTATTAGTTTTGTGCCTTTCATGACATTTATTTTAACATGGGTTTTTTAAAAAGGGAAGAGTTTAATAGATTTTTTTTTTAAGAACAATCCAGTTTCAATGCAATATACTAGATATCGGGACACTAAAAATTATTGATGATGGAAAAATTTACGCTATACATAATATATTCTCAGATAAATGGAGACTTAGTATTGTATGCATTATATTCAGAGCTGCTGTGTTTTTGTAAGTGCTGTCAAATTAATAAACAATTTGAATAGCTGTGAAATGTGACAAATCCCTTCAGTCCACAGGCAGCAGGACAATCATGCACTGACAAACAAGATTAAATCTCTGGTTAAAATGCACTTTTCTGTTTTATTACTCCTGTCCAGATATGATATTGACTAGAAAAATGAAGAATGAATTAGAATTAAACAGCATATTCTTTGGGGGTGAACATGTTTTAATCATTAGTATTTTCCCTTGGGGTTGTGATAATCAGACTAGTAACACGTGAAACATTGGCCCAGATCCTGCAATTGGATCCATATGGATGGACCTCTGCAGCCATGCAGAGCACCAGTGACTTGAGTGGGGCTCCACAAGGTTGCAAAGATCTATTTGTAAAAATACAGTTTTGGATGAGCAAGGAATACTGGATTGGTCTCAGACAACAAGAAGTGGGATTCTGGAGCTGATTGCTACTGAATGATATTATAATCTGCTTGTATAACATTAGCATATTCAGAAAACCTACTCATTTATTTTTACTTCATTTTAGTTCTCCCTGGTTGTTTTGGCATTTTTTATTTATTTGTTGTTATTTTTTTAAATTGCTTGGTTGCTGCTAAATATGTAGGATGGGATTTCAGTGGCCAGCTCCCATCGGCTTAGCCCTTTTGCAACTTTTAACCTTATGCTTCATCTAGAAGTCTATGCAAATGGCTGCTTGGGCTACCAAATATACAGTATTACTGGAGTCTTTCTGTTCACAGTTACATGCGTTCAATCCCAAGAACCCAAAGTGGGGTTGCATGGTTAGTAAATGAACAGACTTTGACCACCTACCCTCCAGTAGAGCTGAGCAGCATTTTTGGACTAATAATTTATTCACTGAGAAACACAGTTTTGGGTCATCACAACTATTTGCAAATTGTGTCAAGTTTGCAGAATAGTTTTGAGCAAACCAAAAAAAGTCCAACTTGGTAATGTTGAAGTGAAACTTTTCATTTTGATTTTCAGGCGTTTTGATGAAAGAAAAGGAGGATTAGATTCAGCAAATGTGAGTGGTGGGAATGAATGATTATAAATTGCTGCTGTGAATAGCAGTGGATAGTCAACGGGCTAGGCAAAAAGAGTGAGAATAATTCTACAGGCTGGTAGTTAAGGGATTCACCTAGGCTGTGGGAGGCACAAGTTCAATTCCATGCTGCATTGACTCTTTAGTTCTTTCTGAAAAGTGGAAAAGTTTCAAGAGGAGAGATTGAGAAAGTCCATCCCAGAATATCCCATAGCCCAGTGGTGAGGGCACGGTCCTGTGGTGTGGAAGACCCAAGCTGAAATCCCTTCTCCACATCAGGTGTAGGGGGAGGGGGAGAATTGAATCCAAGTGTCCCACATATGAGGTGTGCCCCAGTCGCCAGGCCTATAAAGCAGGCACCACCACCACCTCCTTCTTCTTATCCAGCAAACTTGTGAATCTGCTCCTGCTTTTCTCTCTTTTTTGGTCAAAATGCCTGAAATTGAAACAATTGGTTTTGAATGAAGCATTTTGTTTTGACTTGAGGCATTTTTGACTTTTCAGCTGACCTAGAATTTTTGAAAAGTGTCTGTTTCAGTTGACCCAAAACAAAACTTTTAAAATATTTTTTGGAATTGCCTATGAACCAAAAAAACCTTCTAGTCCCATGAGAGGTGATGAGTCTTTTCCCCAGAGAGGTACTCCTGTAACCTAAGGGCAAGATTGGGCCTTTGGTTTCTTTTTCATCTGGTTTTGCCACGTGACTGAAATATTAGTCCTCTCCTGAATGTGCAGTGTTTAGAGCACTGAATACACTGTAAATGACTGTGGTGCCATTTTTCCTGGAAAGTTTTAATATATTTCAAAGAATGTATGGCATTTGTCTGCTTACTGGATCCAGATTGTGTTCTCTTTTTGTTCGAAGGTATCTACCTACCTACATATTTATGCTGTTGTTTAAAATATGTTTTCTCAAGAAATTTTTCTTCAGGGGCAACATCTGGTTTTCATGAAGTTGACCTTTGACTATGGAAGGTCAAGTGACTTGACCTTGGTTACATAATGAAGCAGTGGTTTGACCAAATTAGAACTCCTTGCTCAAAGGTGTTTGCTCCAACACTATGGTTGCCTAGACCAACCTTACCTCTTAAAATCAGATACATAAATGAACTATTTAAAATCAGTTGTTCACCTGGATCAGTTTGGTTTCCATTTTCATTGTAAAATTTACAATAATTAAAATATAATCATAATGTTAATTTATCTAGTATCTAACATGCTGTCTAGGTGTGTGAATACAATGTTAAGGGTGAAATCCTAGCTGCATTGAAATCTATGGCAAATCTCCCATTGACTTCAGTGGAGTCAGGATTTTATCTCCTAAGATTTTAATTGAACATGCTTAGTACTGAGTGAGCTGGCTAATTGTTAACTAAAAGATTTATCAAGACCTCCTCATAGCCCATTCACCAAAAAGGGTCTTGAACCCCTACACATCATTCTGTCAAGGAAAAGATATAATAATGGACAGGGTCTGAAGGGCTAACTCTCTCAGAGCAATGAGAGCAGAGTCAAGTGCTGGAATTGCAGCATGAGAAGCACTGGTGCCATGGGCTCTGTGTGAGAAGCATTGCTAAACAAGAGAGCGGTCGCACTAGCTGAGTCTGGAGTATTCTTCAGATGCAGCCCTGAGCATAGCATACTGCAGTAATTCACGCTGGGGGTGAAAAAGGCCTGTATGACTCGGGTAAAGTCAAAGGCGGCTCCGAGCCCCAGCACGCCAAGCGCGTACTTGGAGCGGCAAGCCGCAGCTTGGCACTCTGCTGGTCGCCGCGAGGGCGGCAGGCAGGCTGCCTTCAGCGGCTTGCCTGCGGAGGGTCCGCTGGTCCTGCGGCTTCAGTGGACCTCCTGCAGGCCCGCAGGCAAGCCGCCAAAGGCAGCCTGCCTGCCGTGCTTGGGGCGGCAAAATGCCTAGAGCCGCCCCTGGGTAAAGTCCATGCCCCAGAGGAAAGATCACAATTGTTTTGACAGATTCAGATGGACAAAAGCACTTTTAGTTACTGCTTCAACTTGGGCATTTAAGAGCAGCCGAGAAGACACACAACATAATGCTGTTGGGCACAACATAATGCTCCTCTGTTAATAAAAGGTGGAGAAACCTTTGCTTCTGCTAGACATTGGGATAACCAAGAGACTCTGTCACCTGTATTCAGTGAAACGGAGACCGAGTCTGAGGGTAGATGGAGAGGCCAAGCCAGACCCATGAGACTGACATTAAGCATGGCACCCCTGGCGTGTACCTAGTATCCCTTCACCTACCATGTCAATGATTGAAGGACCGAGACTCCCACAATCAATTTTTCTGTCCCCAAGTGTCCATAGCCCCAAATTATGGCAGCTTAAAGTGGCGACGGAAGTGTTGCTGCTGCCAGAGCTGGGTGCACAAGCAAGACTCTCTAAGCTGCAAAAGTTACCAATACAGCGACACCCCCCCTTCCAAACAGAATTAATGCCGAACTTTCATAAACCTCAAACCCCTATCCATGCTGCTTACCAGCAGCTCCCATAATACCCCAAAGAATGTCTCACCTTCTTGAGATGAGATAATCACAAACAACCACCTGCCCACACATGTTTCTTACCTGCCTAATGCTGTGCTTAACATAATGGGCTTGGGCCTGAAAGCTAAAAAGGCAGAGGATCCCTTAAAAATTTAAAATAAACCCATCTCAACATAACTCTTACTCCACCACCACATCCAACATAAAACAAACCCAGGACCAGACCCATCTCCAATCCCACAGCATCTTCCTCCATACTTTAACACCATCCCCACCAATGTATCATGCACGTAAAACCAAAAATTATCAAACATCTATTTCTATTAATAGTCCCAGTGACTTTAATGATGGTAGGGAAGAATGGAGTAGCTTTGTAAAGGACTCAGCCCCGTGCACACCGAGCCACTGTGACTGACAATAGAGCACCAGATTCTGCCACCCTTAGTCAGGCCAAGCAGTACCTTACTCTGTGAGCAGTCCCATCACGAATACTACTCAGTGAGAGCGAGGGAGGTAGAAAATGGCTCATAATGCTGACCATATGGGGCCAAATCCTGAGAGGTGCTGAGGGGTTGGTAAGCCCGCTCACCCCGCCAATTCCTATTATCTTCATCACCTCTCCAAATGTGGCCTATAATCTTACCAACTCAAATTGTCATCCTGAACACCCTCTTCTGGCCCTCAAACAAGCCCCTAACATCTCTGAGGCCATCATCAAAAGCAAGCTCTCCACAGACCAGGACACACCAACACAAGGCAGTACAAGACCTGCAAGAACAACAGATGCAAAACCTGCAGACATATCTCCATTGCTACAATGATCAACACCACCCACAGCGCACCTTTCAACATCCATGGTCCTACACGTGTGGTATACCTCACCCAGTGCATGAAATTCCCCAGTAACAACTGTGTGTGCAAAAAGATATTACCTCACCCACCTGGTCTAACATCCTATAATAAGGATATTAAATATCTATGTCAGGAGGAATATCAGCTACCTGCATGTCTTTCTCCATGTTACATTCTAACCATCTTTTGTAGTTTAGAGTAGTTTTCTCACTAGTAATTTTGGTGGAATTTTGTGTATGTGATCTGAATATAATTAAACACTTATTTATTTTCAGGGCTTCCAGAAGTATGTGGAAGATTTTGACCCCTATACAATGGTAAGGAGAAGATTTAATTATGCCAAAGAGGTTAAGATTAAATGATGTGGGGAAAGATAGGGTTACATACTATCCTTGTAAAAGTAGCAAAGAGTCCTGTGGCACCGTATAGACTAACAGATGTTTTGGAGCATGAGCTTTCATGGGTGAATACCCACTTCGTCGGATGCATGTAGTGGAAATTTCCAGGGAGAGGAGTATATATATACGCAAGCAAAAAGCAGGCTAGAGATAACGAAGTTAGTTCAATCAGGGAGGATGAGGCCCTCTTCTAGCAGCTGAGGTGTTAAAACCAAGGGAGGAGAAACTGGCTTTGGCTTGCCAACTACATGAATGGCTTGCCAACTACAAAACCAGTTTCTCCTCCCTTGGTTTTCACACCTCAGCTGCTAGAAGAGGGCCTCATCCTCCCTGATTGAACTAACCTCGTTATCTCTAGCCTGCTTCTTGCTTGCATTTATATACCTGCCCCTGGAAATTTCCACTACATGCATCCGACGAAGTGGGTATTCACCCACGAAAACTCATGCTCCAAAACGTCTGTTAGTCTATAAGGTGCCACAGGACTCTTTGCTACTTTTACAGATCCAGACTAACACGGCTACCCCTCTGACACTTGATACTATCCTTGGTTTGTGATGTGCCTGTAGAACTCCCTTTGAAACCAGAGGTAGTTCAGCTAAGGAAGCAGATTGTCCTCAATGGACTAGTGTTCTGTTCTTCCCAGAGCTTTGATTTAGAAGAGGTGCACACCTTCCCTTGTAGACTACGTGCTTCATCTGAATGATTTCATGCAGCTGCTTTGTAAAGGTGGAAATGACTAACTGATGTGTCCTTTGATAGTTTCCAGCAGATCAGATCATGGGAAAAGATGTGCGGCTGTTACATATTAAAAAGGTAACCCCTGTAATTGGGTTGAGACATTTTTTGGATCTGGTGAGCTCTTGATTTTTCAGAGCACATGGGGCACATAATTATATTGTTACTGTCTACCCTTGCTGAATCTCCTGCCCATCACAGCACTGGGACTCCCCTCTGACAAATGACAGGAGATTTGGGTGGTGAAGGGAGGGAAACACTAGTGCTTCCCCACTGCAACCTCCTCCTGCACCTGCTCTCTGCTAGCTCTCCCCACGCCCCATGACTTCCTCAATAGCATTATGTTTTCATGTTTCTCCAAAACCCTAGGACTCAGAGGGGTATACAGAACAAGCCCACACACAGGTCAGGGGACCCCTACAAGCCTAGTCTTTATTAAGGGCCCAATTCTGCCCAGTTCTGAGTGTACTCACCACGTAGTTGCTGCTCACCACCTTGCAGAGTCAAGCTCTGTGACTAATCCAGATGCTAACCATGTGTCATTTTTGACACAGAGTTGGTATGTTTCCCTAGCCCATCTTCGTGCACCCAGATGGTGAAATGAGAAGACTTGAGTGGAAAGAGCAAACAGTGGTCACAAAGTGATCACAAAGCAGCACACTTACTGTTGGAGACATGTACCTATGAAAAAAATGCTAAAACCAATGTGTGATACACAAAAGAACAGTGTGTACAAATGACAAAGTAGAAAGCAGTCAGTACTGATTCCAGCTCCCTCTTGCTAACACTAGGGAGAACATTTTCAAAAGTGAGTGAGTTTTGAAAATGGGACTTATGCATCTAAGTGACTTAGAAGCCTCTGAAACTTTTATTTCTGAGCTAACCAAAAGCATGGACCCCAGTTTGGTAAGTTACTTAAGTATATGCCTAATTTTAAGCACGACTAGTTCCGTTGACTTGGAACTACACTTGTGCTTATAGTTAGGTGCATGCTGAAGGATGTTCCTTGCTGAATCAGAGCCATAAGGAGGCTGAAAACTCAAATTCCGCAAGCCACACTCCCATTCCTGTGCCCTCACTTTACATTTCATACCAGATGAATTCTTAATCAGGGAAAACATTAGTTTCCTTAACTCTTATTCAGTAGACATTAATGGTAATGTCTAGACAATGTAATTATAGGATCTTAGGCCCAGTCTACACTAGAATTAGGTCGGCGTAAGGAGGCTTACGTCGACCTGACTCTCTAAGTGTCTACACTACAATGTTCCTCCCACCAATTTAATTCACCTGCTATGCCAACCTGATAACTCCATGAGAGGTGTAGTGCTTAGGTGATATAGTTACATCGATGCTGCCTTTGATGGCAGGGCTCCAGCTGTCAGTGTCCCACAGTGCCCCATGTCAGTCAGTGCAAGCGCTCTTGGTGACGTGCACCACCAATAGAAGGAGCAGAGTATGAACATGAACAGCCATTTGAATTATTGTGCTCAACCTAAGTCGAATTAATTGTGTGGTATGGACATGCCCTTAGATAGCAGTGGGGTTGGCATACTATAAAATCTATGAATCACTGCAGGTTTGCATCTCCTTCTCACAGCTACCTCTTCTTCCCACTTCAAAACTTCATGTTTTTTACACTTCATGTAAAAAGTCACCACAGTATTTAATGCTAACAAAAATAAATCTGAATTTGTTGATTATTTAGTTGTAACACTAGATTTTAAGTCAATCTAGGTAACTTGCACAGTTCAAACTCTCTAAAAAGACAAACTATTTTTTTCCTGATTTTCTACTTTTGCTAAAAGCATGTTCAAATTGTAATGAATCGTACATTTTTATTTCAATAATGTGACATTGTTTTGTTTTATTGCTGTTATTTCACCATTTCAGCATAACAGTGGTCATTCTTGGACCTCTTCGATTGAAATAACATGGAAGAATTATGTCCATTATCTTATATGAACTAGTTTGATGCTGACCAAAATTATCAAAAGAGATCAAGTGATTTTGGGTGCCGAACTTCAGAAACCTTAAAGAGGCCTGAGTTTCCAAAGATGCTTAGAATCAAGCCTTTCCTATATGTCTCAAAGTGCCCACACGAAGAATGAGACACTCAAAATCACTGAGCACTTATTAAAACCTTGATCACTGATACTACCACAGAATACACCACAGACCTGATCCTGCAACTATTATGTGTATAGTCCTATTCACTGTAAGGGTGGAAGGATCAGGCCCCTACTGATTGTAGCGTCTGTCTGTAGCATATTCTGAACTAAAACGTTTTCTTTAATAGGAAGGACCATTAGATCTTGCAGTAGAGGGAGGCATTGATTCCCCAATTGGAAAAATAGTAGTGTCTGCTATCTATGAGGGTGGTGCCGCAGACAAACACGGTGAGTACCCTGGGGAAAGTCAGCAGGATTTTGAACCTGGTTCTAAAGCACTTCATCTGTTAGCCTCCCAAATTTACGCTTTCTTCCTGACTGGCTGATGCCTGTAAGCACCAGAGAAATATCTGAGGCAGATTAAGTCCCCAAGAGTTTCATGTTCAGAGCCGCTTCAGAACTAGGCCCTTCATTTGGGAGTTGGTGTGGCTTACACTAAAAAAGAATTGGAATTGGCCAGATTTTCTGGCAGGTTTCTATTAAATATAAAGAAAAAGCCACAGCTGTTGTCATGTTAGCAGCAGCAGCCTAAGGCCAGTAATTGGGAAGAGGAGAAAGATGGAGAGCTACTTCATTATTAACAGCCCAGTTCTGTCACCCTTGCAGTGTAAGTCATCACCATTCAAATCAAGGGTGACAGAGTCTGGCCCCAGATGATTATTTCGAGAATGATGTTAATGCGAGTTCTTTGTGCAAAGGGCCTACAAGACAGACAAAGACTAACCGAAAAATATTGTCATCCCCATTTTAGAGAATGGGGACTGAAGCACAGAACAATTGTGACTTACCCAGCATCACACAGGAAGTCTGTGGCCTTAGTTACCATATGGTGGGCTGGGTGCATGGCAGTGGCAGATCATTGCTGGGAGAGCTCCTTGGGTGGGAAGTTAAATTTACAAAACCTCTGGGGTTTTTGTGTTTTGTTTTTTTTTAACTCTTGTGAGGATCAGAGAACAGGGCAGTTCAGAGATAACACTTAGGACTTGTCTTCACTATCATGCTGCAGCGGCACTGATGTAGCACATTTGGGAAAGATGCGCTATGTCAGCGGGAGAGCGCTCTCTCATTGACGTAATTACTCCACTTTAGTGAGAGGCGGAAGCGATGTTGGCGGGAGAGCATCTCCCACCAACATAGCGCAATGTAGACACCACTTTATGTCAATGTAACTTATATCATGTGAGTGGGGGGGTCACACCACTGAGCGACATCTATTACAGCAACTTAAGCAGTAGTGTAGACAAGCCCTTAGTCTTCTATTCCATATGTAATTCACTCTCTAGTTTCTACGGATGCCCCGGATCCTGCAAAACAATCCTGCAGGCATGAGAATCTAGGTGTAAATGAGGGGGAAATGTAGCTAAGTACCTAATACCTTTGGCTTCCCTGTTTAAGAGAGTTCACTGTCAGCAAGTTTCAAAGCCACTGTGGTGGCTAGGAACCCATTTCCATAGTTAAGGACCTACTTGGCATCTGTACCTTTGAAACTTTCCCCCTTAATATTACCATAGTGCAGGGCCGGCGCTACCATTTAGGCAGCCTAGGCAATCACCTAGGGTGCCAGGATTATTCGGGGGGTGGCATTTTGTGGGGGGGCGGCCGCAGGCATGCCTGCGGAGGGTCCAATGGTCTGTGGCTCCGGTGGAGCTGCTGCAGTCATGCCTGCGGATGGTCAGCTGCTCGCGCGGCTCTGGTGAACCACCCGCAGGCATGCCTGCGGCAGCTTCACCAAAGCCACGGGATCAGCGCGAGGGGCAGCAAAATGGCCGAGTGCCTAGGGCGCGAGAAACTCTGGCGCTGGTCCTGCCATAGTGTATTCATTACCAGAGACTGATTAGCCCTTATTGGCCACAACCAACAGAAGAATGTTATGCTCACTGCCCCAGCACCTAAAGCTTCCACTTATTTTCATTTACAACAAGCCACCTTCTCTGCACTACTGCAGTGTACATCTAGGAAAGTTTTCAGGCTAATTTACATAGGGATGTTTGTTGAATGTGTGTGAAGAAGCAGCATCTGGGAGAGAAGTCTGTGACAGAAATGATGTTGCTGCTATGGTATTTTTGCTTCACCAGGAGGCATCGTGAAAGGAGATGAAATAATGGCTGTGAATGGCAAGATTTTAGTTGATGTGACGCTGACAGAAGCCCAGACAACTCTAGCCAAAGCCTGGAATGTGGGCGGGGTAAGTGAATGAGTGTTTTCCCCCTGAGAAGTACACAGCAGCCACACAAGTTGTCTGGTTTAAATGTATTCTGCTCTGGGCAGTTCATGGTAAGTCTTTCCAAGATGTTAACACTGAAAATGAATTGGGAAATGTCAAGGACTTTATCACAGAATCATAGTTTTATCTAATCCTTCACAATGGATGCACAAAAAACTAGTGTTTTGGCTACAGTGAGAATCTTCTAAACAAGAATGATATCACGTAATAAAATTGCCCAGTGCAGGGTATAAATGATCATCCTAAGAGTCTGATACACAGCAGTGGAGAAAATAGTTGTTGATTTTGAGATGTATTTCAGAATTAACCAGCTTGTTAAATCACTCCTTAGACTTCTGAGACGGACTTCAGCCAGTATCAGATAGATCTTTTTCCTGTTGCCCTTCTCCCTCCTAACAATAGATTCCTCCATGACTCTTCTCATGATATTGCCATGTTGGTACAGTAGCCTTCCCTCTGCACCTCCTGCTATGTGGAGTAACCTCTCAATAGATCTCTGACTCATCAACTTTCCACCTGTGAGGTTGCTTGGATGTGTCTGAGGGCAGAGTTTATCCCTTTTATGTTTAATCCTGATCTGGTTGAAGCTCTCTGTGAAAGTTCCACTTTCAAAGGGTCATGTAACGAGAGAGAGAATTACCTGGCTGCTTAAGTCTCTCCTAACCAGGGCCAGCTCCAGGCCCCAGCACGCCAAGCACGTGCTTGGAGTGGCATGCCACGAGGGGAGCTCTGCCGGTTGCCGGGAGGGCGGCAGGCGGCTCCAGTGGACCTCCCGCAGGCATCCCTCTGCAGGCACACCTGCGGGAGGTCCACTGGAGCCGCGGGACCGGCAGACCCTCCTCAGGGACACCTGTGGGAGATCCACCGGAGCCGCGGGACCAGTGAGCGGCAGAGCATCCCCCGCGGGGTGCCACTTTGCTTGGGGTGGCGAAATGGCTAGAGCCAGCCCTGCTCCTAACGATAATACATTCTTTTTACAGGATTGGATTGACTTAGTCATTGCAGTGTCTCCTCCAAAGGAATATGATGATGAAATGTAAGTGTATACATTCTGTTTCCCCAGCAGTTAAACAGCTAGTAACAACAGACTGGCTAGTTTGCCTTTTAACATACAGATAACATTACTAAGGAATATTTGTCTATTTTAACTGTTACTGTAATCCACATGCCCTTCTGTATTCATGGTCATTAATTGCCTTCCTCATAGATGTTATTATACACTATAACAGTGGTTCCCAAACTTGTTCCGCTGCTTGTGCAGGGAAAGCCCCTGGCAAGCTGGTACAGTTTGTTTATGTGCCGCGTCTGCAGATTTGGCTGATCGTGGCTCCCACTGGCCGCGATTCGCTGCTCCAGGCCAATGGGAGCTGCTAGAAGCGGCGGCCAGTACGTCCCTCTGCCCTCGCGGCTTCCCACAGCTCCCATTGGCCTGGAGCAGTGAACTGTGGCCACTGGGAGCTGCGATCGGCCAAACCTCTGGACACAGCAGATACACAAACCAGCCCGGCCTGCCAGGGGCTTTCTCTGCACAAGCAGCAGAACAAGTTTGGGAACCACTGCGCTATAAACTTCCTTCTTCAAGCCTGAGGATTTAATTATTTCTTATTGGACTGCAACTACTATACTTGGCTAATTAAATTAATTAGTCACTTGGGGGGAATTTTCAGAAGTGCCTTAATCCCATTTTCAAAAGCAACTGGGCATTCACTGAGACTAAGGGGGGTATGTCTACATTTTGAGCTGAAAGGTATAAATGCCACCTTGAGGAGATATAGTGCGCTAGCGCTAATTGAGCTAGTGCACTCAAAACAGAGTGTAGCCAGAACGGCATAAGTGTCAGGAAGGACTAGCTGCCCCAAATACATGCCTAGCACCTTGGACGGGTACGTACTCAGGGTGGCTAGCCCCTCTCACCATTTTAGCTGTGCTCTATTTTTAATACACTAACTCAATCAGAGCTAGCATGGGTCTCTTTCCTTGAGCTGGAATTTGACCTCCATTGTATGCCAGGTCTTAGAACAAATTTTGAAAGAGAGAGCAATTAAAGACGTAGAGGTCAATGGTAACTGGGATAAAAGACAACATGGTTTTACAAAAGGTAGATCATGCCAGATCAACCTGATCTCCTTCTTTGAGAAGAGAACTGATTTTTGTAGATAAAGGAAACAAGAGATCTAATCTACGTGGACTTCAGTAAAGTATTTGATACGGTTCAGAGTGTAGACATTCCCTTAGGCTCCCAAGTACCTTAGTGAATATTACAAATATCTAAAGCAATGAGAACATGCAAAACAAATTGGTAGATTCAATTAAGCAAAGGACTAGGTGAGTTAAAACCAAATGGACACATTATATTGATACCAGTTGTTTTATTTCAGACAGATATTTTCAAAAACAGAGCTTTGTTTTCTAACTTGCCCCAGGGAGACATATTTGCAGACATACCTATGCCAAATGCACTGGTAATGGGAAGTTATATAATTCTTATTAAGCCTGATTTCCCATTGCCAACAGGGATCCAGATCCTCAGATGGTGTAAATCACAGTGGTTATACTGACTTCAGTGGAACTACACTGCTTTACACCAGCTGGTTTCTGGATCTGACCCAGAAACTGTAGTAAAAATGATTAATACCTATACACATACCAGCAAGCAATGAAATAACTTTCATCATTATTGTGTGTTTTCATATCCTGTACATTTAGCCCTACTATTCCCTCATCAACAATCAGTCCCAATACAAACAGAAAGGGGTTTGAAGGCAGTGCAGCTGTGTACAGACAAGGGTGTCTCCTGCAGCTGTAGCTACTGCAGTGGTGAATAGCCAGATCTGGGTTGATACATACTGTTTCATTGTGAGGATGCATTTTTTCCAAAGCATGTGCATGCCTGTGCATTGCATGCTTCAGCCTGTCTTCTTACCTGGATCTCGCATGGTGTATTGGTGTGTCCTTTGTGCCTTTACCTTGTCTGATTTTGCTAGAGCACAAGAACTTACAGTTTAGAACTATAACATTTAAACTATGTTTTTTAATAAATTGTATTCGTGATCATAATTGAATTAATAATTATTATTATTTATATTACAGTAGCAACTAAAGATAATAACAAGGATCAGGGCCACACTGTACAGGGATATAATAAGAGAGAGTAGCACACACATTTGGGCCTTTCTCTGGGAGGGAATTAGAATTAACTTGTCAAAGTAACAAAAAAATTTATATTGCTTTAGCTCCTTTTTGATATGCTAAGCAAAACGTGTCTGGTTACATGCATCTGTTTTAGGCACTCGTGGAGCACCAATCACTGTACTATCTTCCAAAAATTAGTAGGGCATTTTTTTAAAAATGTTTTACATTAGAAGTGTAGGACAAAAGGTTACATGTTGTTTACACATGTGAATTGTTACACATTGCTAGTTTACATAAGATAAGACAAATTGTACAGCACCACTGGCTTGGAGATGCTAATGAATATCTGGGAGCAGAATCTGGCCGTATCCCTTGACCAGATTCTCATCTGATGTAGATCAGCATGATTCCATTCACTTCAGTGGAGCTACACTGGTTTATGCCAGCTGTAGATTTGGCCCTGGGTGGGTGACTGGCAGTTTTCACTGTTCTTGCCTGACATGCATTTTGTCAGATCAGCACGATCAGCACATTTAGAAGGCTAAACTTTCAGGTGTGCTGAGCATCCCAACTCCAGCTGAAGTCAGTAGGAATTGTAAGTGCTTTGAAGCCATAAAAATCAGATCCTTAATCTATATTGAAAACTGACAGTGTTTAAGTGCATAACTTCAAGATTTGCACAGTTATCATCATTTATGAACATGTGCATGTTTTCTGGGAAAACAGATGAAGAAGTGTAGGGATAAAAGGAGAACAGCTAAATGCCCAGCAGAACAAAGAACCATGCAAAGAAAATTAAAATCAATAGTAAAAGGTTCTTTAGCCATATAAGTAAAAAGAAAACCTGGAAAGAAATGGGACCTCTAAGCACTGAGGACAGGATGGAGATTGAAGATAATCTCTGTGTGACCTAATATTCAGTGGGAGTTAGGCACCTAAATACCTTTTGAGGGGCTGGGCCGAGATCACTATAGAGACCCAGGAATCAGTAACTGACTGAATCTAAGGGGAAACTGAGACACTAGCAGGGTCCATTGCCTGGTCTGAAGGGACCTAGTTACCCTTACTCAGGGCTGTTCCTAAAGACACACTCTAGCCCTATGCAGATTTAGTTTTTATCTGAGATTATGAATGTGACAGTCCATTTAACTGACTAATAGTAATATCCGAGATAGTGGCTTATCTAACATCCCATAAAATAACGTATCTAAGTAAGCCTGTTACAAGCAGGTTCATCTGGCAGAGACAGGTACAGTGGGATTTGATGGAGCTACGGTTCTTTCCATCAGAAAAATTCTACCTTACCTAAACAAAGAGTTGCATTTTATGTGTATTGATGGCAGCAAACAAGTTCCCTCAGCAAACAGACATAATGCTTCCTGCTGAAGGAAACTGTTTTTCTATCTAATATGTCTGTCACCCTAGTTAAATGCCTGTTGTACAATCAGACCCTCCAGGGTTCTGTTACAGTAAACTGGAGCTCATATTTGTTTGACATCAGTGTGATTCCATGCACATTTGATTGTTGTTTGTGTATCATGGTGCCTCTCCTGATTTTTTTTTCTCTTGGTCTTTGGAATAGTTATCATTCTTTCCACCACAAAACAAATACTTGTACGTATGCACACACACATATAGTTTGATCCTGTCAGTTCTGAGTGATCTCATGCCCCAGTGGTCTCCTCAGAAGGGGCATACTTGCTTGCAGGATTGGATCCTCACCCACACAGACATGGGAGAGCCTACTGTTACATAGGCAGTTGTGAAAACAATTACATGAATAATATCTCAGCCCCACTTTTCTTATTTTAGGAATTTATAGTTATTTAGGCAACTAAAATTACTACTCCCATAAGTCCAAAGAACAAGAGTTACTATTAGCGCTGTTGATTAATTGCAGTTAACTCATGTGATTAAATCCAAAAAAATTAATCACATTTAATCAGTTTTAATCGCACTGTTAAACTATAGAATACCAATTGAAATGTGTTAAATATTTTTGGATGTTTTTCTACATTTTCAAATATATTGATTTCAATTACAACACAATATACAAAGTAGACAATGCTCACTTTACATTGTTATATTTTATTATAAATATTTGCACTGTAAAAATGGCAAACAAAATAAACAGTATTTTTCAATTCACCTCATACAAGTACTGTAGTGCAATCTCTTTATTGGGAAAGTAAAACTTACAAATGTAGATTTTTTTGTTTGTTTGTTAAATAACTGCACTTAAAAAGACAATAATGCAGAACTTGAGCCTACAAGTCCACTCAGTCCTACTTCTCGTTCAGCCATTCACTGAGACAAACAAGTTTGTTTACATTTAAGAGAGATAATGCTGCCCCCTTCTTATTTACAATGTCATCAGAAAGTGAGAACAGGCGTTTGCATGGGACTTCTGTAGCTGGCATTGCAAGGTATTTATGTGCTAGATATGCTAAACATTCGTATGCCCCTTCGTGCTTCAGCCACTGTTCCAGAGGCTATGCTTCCATGCCGATGACACTCATTAAAAAAAAAAGCCTTAATTAAATTTGTGACTGAACTCTTTAGAGAAGAATTATATGTCTCCAGCTCTATTTTACCCACATTCTGCCATACATTTCATGTTCTAGCAGTTTCAGATGATGACTCAGTACATGTTGTTCATTTTAAGAACACTTTCACTGAAGATTTGACAAAAAAATGCAAAGAAGGTACCAATATGTGATTTCTAAGGAGAGATACAGCACCCGACCCAAGGTTTAAGAACCTGAAGTGCATTCCAAAATCTGAGCGAGATGAGGTGTGGAGCATCCTTTCAGATGTCTTAAAAGAGCAGCATACTGATGTGGAAACCACAGAACCTGAACCACCAAAAAAGAAAACCAACCTTCTGCTGGTGACATCTGACTCAGATGATGAAAATGAACATGCGTCGGTCCGCACTGCTTTGGACTGTTGTCAGCATGGACGCGTGTCCTCTGGAATGGTGATTGAAGCATGAAGGAACATATTAATATTAAGCGCAGCTGGCATGTAAATATCTTGTGACGCCGGCTACAACAGTGCAATGCAAACACTTGTTGTCACTTTCAGGTGACATTGTGAACAAGAAGCAGGTAGCATTATCTCCTGCAAATGTAAACTTGTTTGTGTGAGCGATTGGCTGAACAAGAAGTAGGACTGAGTGGACTTGTGGGCTCTAAAGTTTTATATTGTTAAATTTTTGAATGCAGTTATTTTTGTACATAATTCTACATTTGTAAGTTCAACTTTCATGATAAAGAGATTGCACTACACTATTTGTATTAGGAAAATTGAAAAACACTGTCTTTTGTTTTTTATAGTGCAAATATTTTATAATAAAAAATAAATATAAGTGAGCACTGTACACTTTGTATTCTGTATTATAATTGAAATCAATATATTTGAAAATGTAGAAGACATCCAAAAATATCTAGATAAATGGTATTCTATTATTAACAGTGTGATTAATCATGATTAATTAATTTTAATTGCTTGACAGACCTAGTTACTATTCATATTATACCTTGGTGTGCCTGTCAACAACTATTCATGCCTCATTGCCTTTTTATTGTGGGCCTGTTTCTATTACTCCGCTGTCATTCAGTGATTGTCCCAAGAATTATCCTTAACTGCTTCTCAAACTCAGTTTATAGTGCAAACTTTCTGTATGCTTTTCATTCATGGTTTCTCTACATATGATTACAGCCCCTAGAAGGACTGAGGTAAGACTTCTCTTGTAGGTCTGCATGAAGATTTTGTGGTCATTCTCTCCGTAGTTAGATAAAATGCAAACCAAAATCAGCCAGTTGTGATTTCATTATTTTATATGGTGCTTATCACAAAGTCCTAAAGATGCATTCTAGCTAATTGTTTCTTTTCTATTGCAGGACTTTTTTTTAAAGTAAAGAAGGTAAAGCTGAAGAAACTAAGTCTGTGCCCCGAAGAAAGCTGCCGATTCATAAATATCAAATCAATAACTTTGCAAAATCTATTTTTATATGAGAGAAATATGATTTTAGACTGTACAGAGAATTCAACTGGACTAGAGAGAAACCTCATATTTAGACTCTTTGGGCAACTTACGTAATTTCATGATCTTCCCATAGATCCAAAGCAACGTGGTTATAGGAGAAAGATAATTTCTGAGAAATGTTGCCAACGCAAAATAGTTTATTCTATAAAATCTATTTTTCTGTAGGGTTTGGGGGCCAAATTTTGAAAACTGGCCTCCGAAAGTGCACCTGCAGTTTGCCTAGAAATGTATATCAGTATGCACAGATGGGAGGTTGAAAATCATATACTTTCTCTCAAGCAGCTTCATAAGTCAGCTTGGAGGGGGCTGACTGGCATTTGTACCGTATATATTGTATTTTTCTAATGAGGTCTGAGGTGTCAGTCTTTGTAACTCCTCTTAACATTAATAGAGATTATCCTTGTAAATCAATCAGAGTCCAATTCTGCCTCCCTTACACACACACACTGAAATTCACCATTGTGCGGAAGACCTAGACCATTGGTGGGCGAACCACAGCCACTGGGAGCTGCGGGCGGCCATGCAAAGGTAAACAAACTGGCAACCTGCCAGTGGATTACCCTGACAGGCCGCATGCTGCCCACCACTGACCTAAACTGATTTTGAATGCTTGGGGAGGAGCTTAAATGGTGCAAAGGATTTATGCTGATTCTCTGTACAGAGGTAAGTTTCATCCATTGCATAATAGCTTAGTCAGCAAGGATTCCCACTGAGGTCAATGCACTTGTTCAGAATGAGGTACGACAGCCTGAGTATTGCTAGCAAATCAGGCCCTCAGGTATCAATGGGTGAAGAGACCCAGTTAAGGATATCCTTACTCATGTGATTAGTGCCCAATGAGACTATTAGTGTTAAGGGTGCAGGATCTGACCCAAAATACAACCTCATATTATTAATGACTCAATGTCTTTAATTAATATTAACTAATATTAGATTATAGTAACTAATGTGATTCTAAAAGAAATTGTCTGATAAAATTGTACTTTTTAGAACTTGTTCTGAATCTCTTTTAAAGCCATTGAACATTTCTTGCAGTAAAATTTCATCTTGCCTTCCTTAGATTACCCTAAATAACAACATGCACAGAGATCTAAACAGTTTTTAATTTCACAGACATTTTAACAACGAGAAAATCAAGCAGAAACTAACAGATTTTATTTCTCAATCAAATACTTTCGTAAATAAGTGCAAAATCTTGTCATATTCAAGCACCCAGTAGATGTTAATAACACAGAGGGCCTGATCCTTGGCACGGTAAATTGGTTTAGCTCTCTTACAGAATCAGCCCCTATATCATCTAAATATTCCATTACATCAGATTTCAAAAGACACCTAAAATAAAGACATTACATATATTCATATCTGTATATTGCATGTCATGTTGTCTTTAGTTTTTCCTGTCTAATTTACCAAGAGCTGAAGCCCATAGTTTACACACGCTAGAAATTTTATCTGCTCAAGGCATATGGGATCGGGCCCTAAATGTATAACATGACAAAATAACAAAGTATTAATTTCAAATTGAATCGTAATGGCATACCACTATATACACTGATTATCTTTAAGTGTGAGCTGATCTCTTTGGTTTCACATGCAGTAATCTATCAATAAACCAGTTTATGTATCTGGGTAGGATACATGTTAAAATCACTCTCTTACAAATAAATAGCACAAGAATAAAATTGATTGTGCCAAACACGAGAACTCCTATTTCTTTTTTTGCACACATCTTGGGGGTATAATAGCAGATAATAGCAATCTGCTGAGGATACAGTTTTTCCAAGCCAATCTGGAATAACAAGCTTCTTTGCAGCAAAACAAAAACGCTTCAGGGGGCTGGAGGGAAAGTTGTTGATGGATAGATGGTGCTATTGCTGTTCTGAGCAGCAGTAACCCTCTCCCAGATTTTCAGATATGCCCAGTTGCTTGGGGACATGCTACAGAGTTCAGCTGCTCCCTTCCCAGAGATGTAGAGTCCCAACCAAATGGAATAACCTAAGCATGCCAAAATAGGGCCAAGAGGGGAGAATGCAACACAGCATGGTCCCTCTTCTGCTCTGGCTCCTCACTTGCCACATGTTGCTTCCCTCTGCACTGTCTAGTGAAAAGTATCATGCCACCTAGTGATCCTATCAAAAGTAGAACACTCAATATACCCTGAGTGTATCCTGTGACACACTTGCAGCAGATTCAGTAGTAGTATACTGAGATTGAGGGCCCAGCTGTGATTAGTGCCCTAGGCACTGTAAAGACATATGAAAGAGAGACCCAAAGAACTTACAATCTAAGTAGACAGGACTAGACACGGTGTGAGAGAGAGGAAATATGTCCATTTTTTATTTCAGATGAGAGACTGAGGCATAGAGAATTAATGAACAAGATTACCTGGGAAGTCTTTGGGTCAGGGCCAGCTTTAGGCCTGTTCCACCAATTCTCTCGAATCAGGCCCCTCGCCTAAGAGGGCCCCACGCCCAGTGAGAATCCCTTCCCTGGCTAGAGGTGCCTTTTTAATTTTTTCTCACCTAGCGGCGCTCCAGGTCTTCGGCAGCACTTCGGCAGGGGGTCCTTCAGTGTCACCAAAGACCTGGAGCAAGTGAAGGACCTGCTGCCAAAGACTCAGAGCACCACCTGGTGAGTACAAGCCCCATGTGTTTTTTTAAGTTTGTTGTTTTTTTTTAGTCGTCCCTGCCGGGGCCCTGTCGAAACTGTTCGACTTGCATCCCACACTTCCTAAAGCCGGCCCTGGGTGGAACTATAAATTGAAACCAAAACATAGTTCCCTAGCATAAGACCATACTTCCTCTCCACTTCTACCTAACCAGCTGATTTATTCAGACATCACTTAACAAGGCATAAGAGGCAGCTGAGAAAACAGCATTTCTCTGAGGGGTGTTATATTGCCATCCATCACTGATGTTTGAGCACTGGTTTCTTGGAGGAGGAGTTGTATCCATTAGTTCTGATTCAATACCTTGCTGGGAAACATGGGAGCACTCAAAAGAAGCTGCTGAAACTTCTGGAACCTCGTCTGTTTTTAACAATTGGACATATAGTGTTTTCTTCTTGTTCATTCTAGCTATCACAAATTTAGGAGCTGAGTCATTTCTTCACCTCTTCTAGCCATTCATGCTAAAGATCCTAAGCTAGAAATAAATTCAGTTTTCAAGCAGTTTTTTCACTGGATACATCTTTATGCAGAATTTTCCAAGGTGTTTAAATGAGTCAAAGGCACCATTTGAACTGCCATCATATTGTTTCCTGACTGCTGTAATAGGTTTTACATGATTACATAGCTCATATTAGGGGATTCCTGTCCTTTTGTAGATGAATCAAACCAGCTACTAGACGACTGCAGTAAGTTAAATTGGACTTTCTTTTTTATCCAGCTGAGATATGGTGTCTTCTTTCAGAGTATGGAAATTCTGATCAGATACACTAAATAGCAACAGGTCTGAGTGCTACACGAACAATATCACATGTGTGTCTTAACTGCCTTTAGCATAAACTTCTCTTCTTTTTTTTTTTCCTTTACTCAAATCTCAGAGGGAATATTTCTAGTTTCTCAGAGCTGTTTGTTTGGTTAAGGCCACTATCACTCTCTGGAATAAATAGTCCAAGGAAGATTTTCTCAGAACTGTTAGCAATCATTCTTACTCCCTCAGGAATTTCCTGGCCCTGTTAATCACAGTTGTCTTCAGCTCATCCTCGCACTCTCTGAGCTGAAGCACGAATTGTGGCTTCTCCATCTGCTTTGTGTGTGTTTGTCGCAGACAAAGTATGTGAAGTCTTATGGATAGAAAGCATAAAACTTTGCTATGTTTTTATACAGCACACAGCACTAAGAAGCCCTAATCAGGGCCCTGAGGCCCCACCACAACACAAATAATATTTTTTAAAAGCACAGTTTATCTATAGCTGTTGCATATGATACATATTTCCCTCTGAATATGCTTTTTAAAGAGGTCATGCCTCTTTAAAAGCAGTATTTTTATATATATATATTATGCACACACACACACACACACCTTGTGGGGAGCTGTGTACACATCAATATGGTAGGCTCCTTTAAATTGGTTGCATTCGTTCATAATACTTGGAATTAAGTAGCATTTTCCTTCCAAGAATCTCAGCACTTTGTAAACGGTGGGCTAGACTGTCAGTTTGTAGAACTGATAAATGAAATTGTTTTTAATTGTTCACTTTATTAATGTAACTTCTGTTCACCATTGACTACACTTGCCTGCATTGTAACTTCTGTTCACTGTTTGCCATATTGTAATTCAAACCCCATTTTAAAACGCTCACTCCATTTTGTAAAAGCTTCCTCCAACCTTCATTTTTTGCAAACCCTGCTGTAATCTTATTAGTTAGTTTAGATGTGTGAATGAGGCATGTATGGATGATAAAATCAACCTCCAGCCCCAGCCTGTCCTGATGAGGTGAAGTTCAACTACCAACGGCTGAAGACCTAGACAACAGTGAAACAAAGTAAAAAGCATCCACCCTAAAAAGAAAAGGACAAAAGAAACAGAATGAAGAATCAAGCGCAGGTTCAGTGAAAAGTCAGCCTGCAATTGACGGCGTGATCAATCCAAACCCAAAGGCAGCGTGACACCCAAGACTATAGACTTTGAATCCAACTAACGCTGTAAAAAAAGGTGAGATAAGACACTTGGGTAACATTCTGCTGCCAACATGGAGCCACCTGCTGATTAATTAACAACAGCAGAATGAAGCAACTCCATGAACTAACATAGGAAAAATCCTATAAAGCTGGACTCTGAAGACTGAGGACTTGAGTCTATGGTTCTGCTGCAGCCTCAGGAGCATCAGGGCACCTACCCGGACTCGGCTCACTCTTATGTACAGAGTACCTGGCCAGATTCTGTCACAACACTTAGGCTGGTAACTATATATCTACACAGAACTTGTAGATGATGTGAAAGATATATATATATATATAATCATAGGAATAAGTAACCAAACAACATTGTTTGCTGTTATCTTTTATTTTATTATGGTATTTACAATAAATGTGACAAATGTCTTGTCCCCTTTAAGATCCTGCTAGTTTTTATTGGTATAACAAGTTTATACCATTGCCCTGAACAAGGGTTGTGTCACCTCAGAGGCCAGTTATGGCTCCCTGATTCTCAAAGCAGCCACACTGAGGCTATGACAGTTTCATATATGACACCTGATGTATGTGGTCCCTAAGAGACTGTCATCTGTGAATATGAGCTATGTCAGCTGTGAATTGGCAAAGCTGTGCCAGGGCAGTTACTGCAGAAACCAGCTCTAGCCACTTTACATTAAAGGAGAGTTCCCCGCCACCTGGGAAATTGTCAGCTGGGTTGACATAGCCCAATTCTGACCCCTTTGCACCACTCAGGCAGCAAAAGGGGGCTAGCACCAGGCCTGAGAATCTGACCCACTGAAACGCTATTTTTCCTTTTTCAGAAGGAACTGGTCTTGAGACTCACCAAGTTTGTAACCCCAAAGTCCCCCTTTTGTCACCACAGGTCAATCTTGGTAGAATCTGGTCCCAGTGTCTAAATGTTCCTTCAGTGTTTATCTGCCCACTTTATCCTATATAATTGTTCCTGTTGTCAGCTGATTTCTGTGTGTCTTCTCTTTTTACATTAAAGATTTTCTGTTTGCCGGAATCCTCATGTGGAGGTTTGCATTCTGGAGAAACTTTGAGCGGGCTATTTGCTACATGCACATGCGCAGGGGATGCACATTCACAGGGGATCAATGCTCATTTTTGTGCAGAAGACTGAAATTATAGTGTGGCTGTTTTAATGAATTGTGTTTTTCACTAGCAGCTTTGGGTCCCCAGGAAATGCCCTTCTACTCTGTTTCCATTTATTTTTATTCTCTATTTTCCCTTTTTTTTCTTTTGTGCTTCTCTTCTTTCCCCTTCTGTTTTCTTCTCTCCCTTTCTCTTCTTATTTCTTTTACGATGTTTATTCCTTGGTTACTAGGTGAAGATTTGTTCCTGCTCCTAACAAAGTCAATGGGAGTTTAGCCATTGACTTCAGTAGGACCAGAGCAGATAGTTAGAACCAGACTCATAAAACCCAGACTCCCTTACAACACCTCAAATCACAAACCTGGATGGGATTTTCAAAATCTAAGTCATTTAAGAGCAAAAGTCCTCCTGACTTCCAGTGGAATTTGTGCTCCTAGATCATGTTACGTGCTTTTGAAAATCCCTAGCCCATTAGCTTTTTGTTTATTTCAGGTCTGCCACAACAAGGAATTAACATAAGAAAAATAGTATCTGTCCTTGAGAGACCTGCAAAAATATTTTGCATTCTTGTGTGCCCTCTGCTGGAACACTTGGGGCAAAAAACTCTGTTCCTAGAGTTATGTTAACTTTATGATTTCAGAGAAAAAAGATATAGTAGCGTGGTGTGGTCAGGAACTATGAACATTTGTAGTAAGTTATCTCAAATAGCCATGGCCTTTTCAGCTTTCATTGAAACATGACTGGAGTAGAAGAGAAACTGCTAACTGGAAAAGGAGGTGGGAAAGCCATTCACAAGATTCTAAATAAAATGAAGGGAGGCAAAAAGGAAAAAGTATAAAAAACACCTCTTTGAAAAGTAAATTGTGTTCAGTACTGAGAGGATCAAAAGACCAGAGGCAAAACATAAATATGACCTTAGATGTGTCCTAAAATACTTGTAATAGGTGCACTGCAGACTGGCAGCTGCTGGATAGCTAAATGCTGGCATTAAATGTTGACTATTTAGCTATTTGGAGAAAATACAGCATCTGACCCACCGCGGTTCTATATAGATTTTCCAGCAGTGGAAAAACTCAACACATAGTTACTAATATAGTGGATATCACTTGTGGGGGATGCAGATTTGAAAGGTTATTTACATTGGTACATAATCATGGCTAGAATCTGCTTCCTGTTTACCAGGCAATGACCATATCGTGTGACTAATAAGGCCCTGATCAAGCAAGGAACTTATGCACATGCTGAACTTTAGGCCCATCAGCCATCAATCAGTTGAAGTCAATTGATTTCAGTAGGACTATGCACATGCTTAAGTGCTTTACTGGATCAGGGCCTAAAGTCCAAGGACAAAGTCTATTAGGCCAGCAAGTGCTTATTATAAAGAGTTGTTATGGTTACACTTAATTCTAAATATTTGAATTTTAAGTGAAAGTAGAAAATGAGCTGAATTTAAATTGAATGTTTAAAAAAAAAAGTTTCTTCCTCCTTCCCCCATCTTCCATTTCCTCTAACTACTTCCCTTCTCACAAGTTAGCAAAACTCTTCAGCTTCAAGCAGCTGCAAAAGTATTTTGTTTATACTGTGCTTAAAAGTGAATTTAGGAGGGAGAGAGTGGGTCAAAGAGCATAAATACAAGTCTGACAGTTGTTCTTCGGACAAGTACTTTTGCTGACCTGCAGGGGAAGGGAGCAGGACAGAAATCAAGAGTTTAACTCCTTTTTAAAACAAAGTTTCTCTTGCAGTACTTTTGAGAGGGACTTTTTGTTCTGTCCTTTCTGGAAGTTCAGGAACAGAATGTGAGCCTGCATCTTTGTTTCTGGCAAACAGCTTGAGAGTTCTGAGCACAGGTGCCAGCCAGAGCAGGTGGATTTTAACTACGGCTGTGTGAAAAATATTTCATCAAAACTGTTTGACAGAATATTGGAGGGAGGGGTTTTCAAATGACAACTTTTTCAAAAAGTGTCAGCTTTCTGAGCAAAATTTTGATTTTTCATCAAAAAATTGAATATCCCAAATTGAAAATGTTTTGGTTTTTTGACAAAAAAAAAAGTTCAAAATCTCCATGGGAAGGGGGGATATTTTCTGACCAGCTGTAATTGTAACAGCCAATGGGAATAGAGCAATTTGCATGATCTCATTATAGTTATTCAGAAATAAGTGTTTCTGCAAATCCCCGAATTCTAGTTCACACTGGCTGTTGGCCAGTTAGAACAGAGGGATTTGCAAAATGTGCAAAGATAATGCAAATCAGACAGTCCCCAACCAACCACAGTGCAAGGAATGAACTGCATAACTGGGGGTGAAAAATTGTAGAGTTACTAAGACAATTCCATTCCAGTGCAATGACTTATAATGTAATCATCATGTCCTGCATATAGATAATCATGAATGAAGAGAAGATGACAGGATGTGTCAGATTTAGAACTTGCATCATCTTAAATATAGTGCTCTTGACTCTGGATTGTTTTCTTCAAAACCCAGAACAGAACCCTTCCCTTCACCTATCACATGGTACATCTTTGTTAAGGAGAACTGATTACTCACACTATACTTTGCTCAAAGGAATTCAGGAATACTGCAAAGAAATTTGAGTGCATGTGGCACCAACTACAGAAAGTTGGTGGTAGGAAAGGAAGATCAGCAACGCAGAGAATGACAGAGGCAGCCCAATCTATTGGTACTACATAGAAACAACAGTTTATTCAACTCATATATGAATGTCTTGACAATCACTGTAGGATTGACAGATCAGTGCAAAGTAATATGTAAAATATTGTTCTGCGTGGAATAGAAGATCTAATTGCAGTGGCATTTTACTTTATTAATTTGCATCGGAAAAGGACAACAAAAAGTGCGGAGTAGGGAAGAGCGTAAGAAGAGGCATTGTTTGAGGGGGAAGGCTATTTTAGATTTTAAGTTGCCTGGCTTATTGCTGGTGGGTTTCTTACATCAGACTTTTTCTGCTATATTGAAAGCAACTGAAATGCACCACGAAAACAAGGAATGAAAAATACCTTCTAGATTATGAATGTTGTTTTTTAAATAGTTAACTAAACCAAAGTGTAACTGAACAAATATATTCAAACTATTAACATAATGGACAGCTAAGTACCTAGATATAGGGATTAAACAGACAAAAATTCTATCCTAGTTTACACCGGGGCAACACAACTGAATTTTTATATGACATGCAATTTCTCTAGAACTATGAGCGGAGAAGCCAGAATGGCCCAGGGAATCAGGCCCAAAAGTATTTATTGTTTATTGCTCAAACATTCTCTTAATCAAAGACCACTGACCAATTGCAGAACTTAAAGTCAGCTGTGTTGCTCAGGAGGAAATGAGGATGGAATTTTTATCTATAATATGGTACCCATCACTGTAGTAACTGAGCATCCTTGACCCAGAATAGGAGGTGTATCTGGGTAAAAAGGGATATGGCCAGCATTCCTCTATGCTGTGGCAATCCCTGGTTGCTGGAATGGACCATTGGGGTCATAGGCAACTGGGCATAAGTTAGGACAGCCATGACTGGCTCCATGGTGAGAGAAACATAAAGGTGGTTTAAAGTCACCTGTGCTTCCCCACACATTTTGGCCAGGACAAAATGAACTTGTGCTGTTGGCATACCAGTGGCACACATGAGAGAGTCATTACCTCTCGATTGCTTTCCAACTGAACACAGTGTGATCTTGCTGTCTTCACCATCCTGCTGTGACACCATAGATGAGAAACAGACTTGAGATGATTATACAAGCAAAACTCCTTCCTCAGCTGAACCTTGGAACATGACGCCTCCTTTCACATTCTGATAGCTAAACACAGGCACACAGAAAATTTCCACTAACCGTTGTGTCACCTTCTTATCATAGAATCCAGCTCTTTTAAAAGAACACAGTGCCCATTAATTCTGTAAACACAAATACTCCATTCTACCCAGAGCTTTAGAGAGGGATGTTTATGAATCTCTGGAAGTGACCAAGCTGATTTTACAGATGGATTGATCTTGCTGCAGGTGGATCTGAAAAATCATTCTTGGGCACCACCATCAAACCCATGACCAAGAAAATGAGTCTTCCATGCTCTTTGAAGGCAGAAGGAAACAGAACCTGCATGTATAGTTACAGTGAGCCTGGGGAAAGCACTTTGACACAGGCAATTTACAGCCACCAGAAAGACAAATTTGGAACCAGACGCATTCACAAATCTGGAGCAAGATCAGAATCTGAAGTTTGCACCATTTATATGAGCATTTCAAAAGTTCGCTGCAATTTCATATATGCGGGCAAGATGTTTTTGTCTGCATTGTGCTTACTAGCCTTTTGCTGGTGATTCAGGTTATAGTCTACAGGCCCTGGATATCCAGATGGATGGAATTAGTCTGAGAAGTGCTTGGGGCTCTGCCAGTCATATGACTTGCAGGAGAGACTCAGCTTTTACAAATTACTCCATAAATTCTGGCAAAAGCATTTTCCTTAAGCCTTAGAAACTGGCCTCCTAGTTAAAAAATTCGGCATGGTTCTCATTTACACTATATGCAATTATATTAACACCTCACCTTAAGACCTCTTTATATTGACGGAACAGGAAAGGGGTCTTTGTGTAAATGAGAGTCAGGCCCGTCGTCTTTACTGAAATTACTGAAAGAAACAAGTCTGAAGGGTCTGTGTCAGCAAATGAAAATGGATTGTTGGAAAATCTCCTAGGAACAAGGGACAGAGGAAAAAGCAATGAATGTGTCTATGGAGATTCACTTTAAGAGACCTATCACACAGTTCATTATAACAAAGAGTGTTACCATCAGCAAAAAGGACTTACACATGTACGGAATGACTTTGATCATTTCTCAGTGGAAAGGGAGACTATCCACTTCACAGGAATAATCGGACAAAGCCAATTTCCATTTCATTGCAGCTTGCACTGTTAAAAAGTCTAGGCTGTGAAGAAAAGCATTTTAGAAACCTACAACCCACACAAGAATGTTCACTTTTACATTTAAAAGGAGGTTAAGTTTATATTTTTTCTTATAGCATCGCTCATAGAAGAATATGCAAGTGCTTTATAAGCATTAGTTAAAAGGACATTTATTAGTACTGTTGTTGTTATCAATAGTATGGTTGCACTCAGAAGCCTCACCCAGGATTGGGATTCCATTGTTCTAGGCATTGTACAGACATATTAAATATGGCCCCAAAATTAAATATTTTTAAAATAAGTTTATATAAAACCTAAGATTCATAAAAATGTTTCCATTATTTTATTTCAAATTCCTTTGGACAAAGTTGTTCAGAAACAAATATTCCTCTGCAATGTCTGTGACACGCTCAGTTGCACTGAGAAGCTGAGAGTGAAACTGACTGCATAGAAACCCTATTGATTTTCATTGTCCAAGCTCAGGGAAATTCAATAAGTAAACACACTGCATAATTGGTTAAAACTGTAAACTGGATATTCACCATTCCTGCCCCCGGCCCCATAGTTACTAGTAACAGAGTATAAATGTGTTCAAAATACAGGGGGCTATGACTGACGTTTGCACGTTTCAGTTGTACGAAAGGGATATGGAGTCCTTTAGTATGGGGAAATCACTGGATGGATCTACTCTACTCCCTACCTGCCTTCCACTGCAGGAGACTTATTGCTGCTGAGCTGCAGCGAAGCCTGGCTAGTGAAATGGCCCCAGTTGGGCTACTACCAGTATTCCCCAGGCTCTTGGCAGTCACTTTGCCCATCCCACCTTAGGTCCTGCTTCAAGCACAGCTGAGGATCAGAGCCATGGGCTTTAGATTAACAATGACTTTTTTTAAGACTCCCAATATCCCTGGGAGGTAGGTATTATTCTCACTTAACTTGATCATGTCACCGATACCCAGTGAGTGTGTAGCACATCAGGAATAGAATCCTAGTGCTGTGGTCTAGCCTCCACAAGGAATTTCCTTATAGCTGCTAATGCATAGCACATAACTTCTAATTACAAGGAGGATATCATCATTGTTCCTCAGTCTCTTCTCTGCTCCTTCCTCATTGCAGTGGCAGCTTTCTCCTCTGTAGTAGCTGCTCTTTGGAACTGTCTATTTCTCTCTCCCTCTTCATTGATTCTGCATCTAATTTAAAATCTAATCTAAAAACATTTTGCTTACCGTAAATCTCTTAATCAGAGCTTCTAGTATTTTCTAATCTCTTGGCCACAGGATTTGCAACAGAATTGTGCTCCAGGCTCTAAGCTTTCATTGTAATAAAATGTATCTCTAACCCTTTTGGTTGTGAAAATAACCTTCACAATGTTAACTGCTGCAGTTTTCTCTTTATATTGCCTGAAGCAATGGTTCTGAGAGGTGATGTCCCCCATTCACCCCAACGGGAAGCCAAGCACTGACACTTAAAGGTGAACATTATATTATTACCTATTTTATTGCTGATTCATTTGAGTGGAACCATCCTAGTAATGTCCTTGCCATACAATCCAAAATATCTCCCATGCTGAAAACCACCCCCTCCCTACCCTCTTCTTTCAATATGTCTGCTGGAAAACTGTTGCTCCTCTCAGCATAGCTGGGGTGGATTCACTTACAGAGTATGGCTGTGTGACTGGCTGAATAACTAAAACTTAGCTAATTTGGTCCTTCTTTAGCCAAAAGGTTGTGCTGGTCATTACAGCTGGTAGTCAGGATCGAATTCTCCCCTGATGGTGAATTACCTAAGCCTCGTGGGAGGGCTCATCTTCCTTAGTGCACCACTGTGCTAGTTAACAGGTGGTAGTTAGGTGGTTTGGCAAACTGGGACACGGTCTAAGTGTTGACTCTTTGGGAGGCAGTTGTCAGTGCACTGACCAGGAGGCTAGGTGCCCAGTTTGTTTTATTTTGTAGCAACAAAACCTTTTTATTTTCATCAGCGTTCATGACAATTGAAAGATGAGGGAAGAAAGGAGAGAGGGTGCAGCAGACTTATACACTGATGTGGGATCAGGCATATTACTGGAGACAAGTGTGAAGCAACCTGCTTCTCACACATGCCAAATACCTAACTCTCCCCACAGGGTAAGGGCATTTGGGGACCTGCAATTCAGAGCAGTGGGTTTCTTGTTAATTGGAACACAGAGACGGTCATAGGAATTTTAGTCCTATTTTGGATAATGGGGGACTCCCAGGATTTACTGCTGTCGGGTAACCTTCCACATTTCATGCTTAGAATGGATTTATCTAAAACTTGTATCTAGACTCTCCAAATCCCAATGACTTGTGAACACTAGTTTGCTAGATACAGATAAATCTGCAGTGTCTCAAAGAGTAACACTCTCTAATGCAGGGGTAGGCAACCTATGGCACGCGTACCGAAGGCGGCATGCGAGCTGATTTTCAGTGACACTCACACTGCCCGGATCCTGGCCGCCGGTCCGGGGGACTCTGCATTTTAATTTAATTTTAAATGAAGCTTCTTAAACATTTTAAAAACCTTATTTACTTTACATACAACAATAGTTTAGTTGTATATTATAGACTTATAGAAAGAGACCTTCTAAAAATGTTATAATATATTACCAGCACACGAAACCTTAAATCACAGTGAATAAATGAAGACTCAGCACACCACTTCTGAAAGGTAGCCGACCCCTGCTGTAATGCACTTTAAATTAAAAATGGTATGGAAAACTCTATGCATAGTAAGATCTAAGCCTACAGGCTGAGGACTCCAAGGAGCCTAGGAAGTTAGGTGTCCCATTTTCATTGATTTTGCAATGGCTGTTGTGTGCCTCTAGAAACTTCAGCCACAGTCCATGTGTGGGCTAAGATGCTGAAACCAAGATTAATATTGCCTGTGGCAGGACTGCAGCACTAAGGCCATAAAGTCATATTCATTATGGATACAACAGGAAAACTAAACTGGAATGTTCAGGGTAAAACTTTTCTGAGAAAACTTGTAAACCTGTTCATTTAAAATGATCTGCAATGTTGTGATTTTTAGAGCTACATGGAACACCAGGTTTTCATTTTGTGATCTATACGGTTAAACACTGAAAAATTTTCCAGTGCCAAAAAGCTCACCCAACTGTAAAACTTCTCCCTTTTTTTTCATGAGTATTTGCATAATTCTGGCTAGCAATGGCACAGCTAAAGTACACAGTGAAACTCCAGATCTAAGGTGCTGTTTTGACTTTGTTTTTAATTGTAATGCAGATATAATTTACTTGATAATTCAGAAGATAACTTGGGCCAATTTCCAGATGGCAAAGAAACAAAGCAACTAATTGTAGTCTTCATGTGTACTTAAAAAGAAAGCCCTCCTTTGTTTCTGATGAAGAAAGGTGGTAGTTTCATTGTGTTCCTGATAACCTTTAACAAATAATTCACATCTTAGATTTAAAGTTAGTATGAGATTTTTGGGACCAGTTGTTAGTGACTTTTGCCCCTTAAATTGTTTAGAAATGAATACATTGATATCTATTTCTTTGAAAGTGTATATGATTCCCTCCTGTAGTATAAGCACGCAGAAACTCTTGAATATGAGAGATTCCAGTACATGGTAAGTAAATCTCAGAAGCACTGAACTGAGTCAGTAACTACAACATTTACAAAAGAATAACACATTTGCACCTGAGCACAAGTTGTTCATTGGCACGAGTTTGTTCTTAGTTTATTCTCCTGAGAAATACACGGCATTTGAACATACTGCAGGAAGTTGCCCAAACATTGACCATTTAATGCTATCAAACGAACAGGTACAGTCCAATAGTTTAATGATTTCAACAGTATGTTTATTTACAACAGAATACAGGGGTGGCTAGGAGGAAACAGGAGGTTAGTTGAGATCACTTTAAATTAGATGCTTTAAATTTAAATTTTCATATGTGCCCACCCATTTTGATTTCCTTTGTGTTTTGGTGCCCAACTTGAAACACACGGTGCCTAATTTTCAAAGGTGCTGAGCGCCTGCAAAGCCAGCTGAAATCAATGAGGGCATAGGCATGCTCATTACAAGGTGTCTCAGTGTAAAAGTAAAGCAAGAACCAACAGAAATTTGAAGGGGATTTTAATGCAAACAAGTTTTTTTTTTTTTTGGTAAGCAAAAGTTAGGCTTGCTGTAACCCTAATAATGCGAGACTTATAAAAGCAAAAATTGTGTAAGGCAAGTAAAAAAAAACTGTACAAAATTACTGCGACCTTGTGTTAAATAAAGTATAAAATGTAAACTATAGTCTAAATAAAAATAAATAAAAAATATCAAAATAACCTATATATAAACAAAATGCAGCTGTTGCTCATCATTATATATAGCAAAAGGTATAAATGCTTGCTGTAACTCTTTACCTGTAAAAAAAACCTGTTTAGCTCTCTCCCACCATGCAATTGCTAAAAATAATAAAGTATCTAATTTGCAGCACCCAACCAAAAAGTAAAAAGTCTGTTTTTTTCCGACATCAGTCTGGACTCCTGACTCTTTCCTAAAGTAGGAAAATGGACAAATGAACAGGGAAAAACCCTACTGAATATACGACTAGCTCTTATGTTGGGACTGAATGTGCATATGCAGGAAGAGGAAGATGAGTGATGTGGAAGTTGCTGAGCTAACCTTTGTACTGAATATTAACAAGGCATAAAGTAATATACTCAAAGGAACACCCTGCACCTTTAGTGTGTTCTGCACATGCACTCAGCTCCCACTGTTGAAAGGAACCCTGAGCCTGAAGGAAAGTCTGACTCTGATCTCACAAAAACCACTTTAACTCAACTGGTTTCCATAAAGGTACCCTCAGAGGTAAGTCAGAAGAGAATCAGACCCACTGAACGTATAGCAAACCTTAGATTTCTACCTTGGAATATATACCAAACAATGGAACTGTAGCTCATTAGTAGCTCATTTACTTTATACTGTTTGAGTATCTGAATGCGAGTTGTATCACAGTAATGTTACACAAAAATACCATTAAATTATGCAGCTATTCACAACTATTTATATTTTTGTATATTTTTGTTTGAAGTAAAACAAAAAATCCTGTCAAGAATTCCTCTCTTGTAGAATCTTTAACCAGAATGTTCACATGAATTGATTTACTGGTAACTAATGGAGAATCTAAGAATGTGTTCTGTGAACCCCTTATTCCTGTTGGTGCCCAATTACTCTCACAAATAGTCCCACTGACGTAAATGAGACTACTCATGTGAGTAACTCACCAGAGAGACTCACAGTCTGGTCCTATCAAAGCACTTGTACTATGGTGTAATGGTACCTTTTTAATACCTCTTTCTTATACACATCTCATTCTACAATATTCATTCCCCCTTTCCAGCTGAGCTTATGAGTTGTACATTCTTGCTTTGAAAGTACATGTGTGTACTCATCCCAGATGAAATACTGAGTTAGTTATTGCGTTCAAAGCAAGATGGTTTGATTTGACAAAGGCTGCAAAATGTTTGTCATGGTTAAGTAACACTTTCCCTTACGTTCTGGAAAGCCCCATTGTTTTTTGCATTCATGACAGGTCAAGGTGTACCTCAGTGTGCAAAGCATTTGTGGCGTACACCCCAGAAGAAGTGCCAATGCTAATCTGAAATGTTACAGGGGTGGGAGCACTACTGATTGCACATTGAGGACTGGAGTTCCCTGTATTTATTATATTTGTGATGAATTTGGGCAGCATCATGGTCCAAGAAACAGGTTTACTTTATCCCATCATTCATTCTTTCATGAATGCACAGATGGAAAGGGGGCGTGAATGGCCCTCTAGCCCATTTACACCCACAAATTGAATCCAATACCCAAAGGCATAACAAATTTCAGACAGGATCATCTTTCCCGCTCTCTTAATGCATATAACATGGCATCAGCCATAACAAAAAGCATGTGTTTCCTTTTCCCTCTAAAACAGGTTGACTTACTTGTAAGTCCTTTCTTCATTTTTAATGAAGGTCACAAATTATAAATGGAAAAAATTATTATTTATTGAGAATGAATATGCATCCCTCTTAACTTCTGTTCATATGCTTTTATGGCTATCCAGGATTGTTACAATAGCAATGCACTTACATTGACAGTTCACTTGTTTTGTTACCAAATATTTTCTATCAGATGATGAAATAGCATCTTTTGCTGCTGAGCAATAAGGATTTTGATTTGTGATCATGAACCCTTCTTCTTTTGAAAGGAAATTTGTCATTAGATACTCACACACCGTTCCCCTTCACATGAACTGCTGTTCACTTCCTATATCTGCGAGAAGAATTTCTGCCAAAGTATAAATTAAATATCAAATATTTATCAAGCCTCTATGAGCCCACAGCAGAAAGGGATGTGTTCAGTATCTGCAAATGCCATGACATTAGTAGGAGTTTCAGATGATCATTTATTCTCAGGCCTTGGTCCTCTGAACATTTCAAAATCCCACATCCAATTTTTTCCAACTTTGGTGCCTAAATTTAGATGCTTATTTTTCAAGTGAATGTGAGCTGTGGCTGCCAAGTGCTTTTGAAAAATCAGGTAACTTATTTATGTGTCTAATTATGTATTTAAGTTCCAAATTAAAGCTAAAGCCTGAATAATGATCCATATAATTTATACCCTCTGATACATGATTTTATGCTGTAGAATCACTTCTGATATTTAGTATTGCTGAGAAAAAGCAAGAGAGAGGAGTCTGCACACCACAGCCGAATTAAGGAGCAAGGAACAATAAAAAAGGCAGGAAGCAATTGTGAACACTTTCATTTAAATGCTGTATGTTTTCTGATCTGTTGGAAACAAACTCAGCAATCAGGTATTAAATTGTGAAAGGCAGTTAAGTCCATTACCTGTTTACATCACTGGTAAACAAATTCAGCGTCCAATCAGATATAAAGAAGATGGTCTTTCGGGATGATATTATCCATTACCTGTTCGGAATTCAATTTCAAACCCTCTGGCAGCCTCTGTAGCATTTCTTGCCAAGCAAATTTTATGTCAGGCTATCAAATGTGCTGGTTACTGTCCAGACCCTGATCCTTTATTGAATAGTTGGAGCAATAATCGTGAAAAGATGGAAGAAAGATAGCATTCTGGAAATAGGGAAGATAGGGTGGGAAAACGGATTGTGCAGAAGTTTTGAGAAATATTAGGTGACAGCTACTGCATGGGTAAATACTATAGGGTTCATGTAACCCACAAGAACCGGACTCTGGAGAACAGTAGTTACCATACTTCTCCTTTACTCTGCCTCCGGGGCATTCATCAGCTAAACCTCCTATTATTACAAGGCTCAAGAAAAGACTTGCAAGTCAACTTCAAATGAAAAACGTATCTGTTTGGGGCATGAGTCAAAACCCAATGAAGTCAAAGAGTACCACGGTTATTATCATAGGACTAAACTGTGAATCCTTTTGACCCAAGCTGGTGAGCAACTATTTTCACAAGTAGTCCTACTGAAGTCAAGGGGATTACCTGCCTGAACAATTGCTCACCATTATGAGTAAAGAGTTCAGAATCTGGCCTACAGATGTCTATCTTTCCCTAATATGCTTATATAATATCCATTAATGATACCTGTTAAATACCAAGGAGACAATAGAACCTGTAACCATTTGTGAGGGGGAAGAGAATACCACTTGATGCAATAGTAAGCAAGAAATTATATTACTCCAAATTCATCACTTCTGCCCATTGATTTTAATGAAGTTATGCCACGGACAAAATAGAGGCATTGTCCGTAAAAATGCAAACTTTAAAAGTATCTTAATATATGTTCTGAGTTTTGTTCTGTTTGTCTGTGTTTTAAGTATTTTTTCTGGCGACTCATACAGGTAAGTACTCTGATGCTTCCATGATCTAATATTTTGACTTTATTTGAATGACTCACCCATAAAACATCAACATGCCAAGTAATTTCAGTTGTTCTGATTTTTAAGCACAATATGCTACATTTTAAATTTTTTTAAAACAGTTAAATGTTTTATTGTAATTAAACTGTAACTACAATGTATCACCATGTACTAAAAATTCCTGCTCTGATTCAGAATCTCGTCCAGTCTAGCTACCAGTAAAAATGATTGATTGTGGAAGGGCTCCGGAGAAAAAAGGGTTATATTTAAGGGAGTTTAATGATTGCAAACGTTACCTGACCAGCAATACTAGAGTCAGAAATTGTTTATATAGCTACAAAGTATGTACAGCTGGGTAGCAATAATAAAAGCTTACCCAGGCTTCTCTGTCTTACTTATTTCCTAGGGGTGAAAGTGTAGGTTCCTGGCTGTTCTTTCGAGGCTGACAATACACTGCTAATTGAAATGGTTGTTCTCTGATGTGTGGACCTGGACTGAGGCAACTAACTTCAAAACAGCCATATTAGTGATCTGCTGTCTGCTGGACTGAAACCAATTAAAAGATACATATTGAATCCCCTCTTCCTGAGCCATCCACTTCCCTGACGCAGAGTATTTTGTGAAATGTCCATGCTTCAGTAATTACAGTATCTTGATACTTTTACCATATGAAGATGGACTTGTGATTCAGAGACTGGACTCGGACCTGAGATCTGAATTTAATTCCCAGTTCTGCCACAGCCTGCCCACATGACTTTGAACAGGTCATTCAATCTCTTTGTGCCTTCACTCTCCATCTGTAAAATGGGGATGATAATTTATTTCCCCTAATCTTTGTCAATTTTTCCATTTCACTTCAGGGCAGGGACTTTAGTATTTTAAGTGTTTGTATATAGAAATAAGTATATTTTAAAAGCTGAAAAATAAACATACATGATTTGGCTTAGATTTTATACTTTCTAAATGTAACCAGTATAGACACAATTTCATCTGCCAGCTCTTTAGGATTAAGCTCTTGTCCAAACTGTTAAGTTCTTGTGCAAATGAAAAAGATTTTGCAGATGAAATACATCCTGTATTGGTTGCATTTTGAAGCATAAAACACAAGGCAAGGCACATATGACTTTATTTACTTGCTTTTCAACTTTTAAAATGTGACTATTTGCATGAATTACTCACAAGCGACTAGTTTGCTTGCTTGCTTGGGCCCTGTTTGTATCCAGGGTTCTATACAGACCCATCTGTAATGAGAAAATATTTGGCTTCCACAATAGTTATTGAGAATTTTATTTAATTTTATCAAATATTTTGATACTTTACATTTACCTAGGCCCTGATCCAAAGCCCATTGATGAAGAATTTAAATTTCATCTAGAATCATTTCAGACAGAAATAGCCAAGGGAGTAAATTCGATGAAACCAGTTTCAGATATGATTACACTCATTTAGAAATCTGTATTGAGCCCAGGGTGCAGCTGTTAAAAAGCTGTTAATCTAATAATGTCATCGTTTTGGTGGAGAAACAAAACCCAAGAACTGTTGAGTATATAAATATCATAAAATCTGTAGTCTATTACAGCCGCATAGGTCCCCTGGCATTGCTAACACAGTGCTGTTTTATTATAGAAAATGAATTAATGAAATGCTCTTGCTGACAGCATGTAAGATGCTAAAAATCATCTATCCAAGCTGCCTGAGTGACTATTTCCTCTTTTGTCACTTCAAAGTGACTGAAGTCAGACAGCATGGACAACCAGTTTCTACTAGAATCAAGATAAGGGTGCAACTTCCTCATTTCAGCAACCTCTTCTCTGGAATGTCCATTTGTGTCTGTTTTCAAGGATTAGAGCTAGATCCAGCAAATTGTTGCATCCTGCATCCCTGTGCCTATGCAGAGCCCCTCTAAGACAGGCAGGACAGATCCATTTGCAAGATCTACCCCATACTGTTCAAGAATTTTCTGTGTGGGTCAGTTTGTCTTTAATCCTTTTGAGAGAAACCAGGTAGGGGAGGTAATATTGTTTATTGGATCAACTTCTGTTGGTGAGAGAGACAAGCATTCAAGCTCCACATCTCAAAAACTTTTCTCTTTCAACAACAAAAGTTGGTCCAATAAAAGATATTACCTCCCTCATCTTGTCCCTTTCATATTCTGGGACCACCACAGCTATAACAACACTTTAATCATTTTAGCTTTTTCCACTTGTTCTTCCCTCTTAGCTCTCCTCTTCCTCCTCCCATATGCAGGCACTTTTAGTTTCACGTTATTCTCTCTGGACCATTGGACCCACTCTAGTTTTCATTATTATAAAACTTGGTAAAGGCTTGAGATATATTATTCTGGGTGACACACACATCATTTAAAAAAAATAAAACAAATCTTTCCCCCTATCTAGATATCTCTATCACCATAGTAGTTGATTGCCTCAAGTATTTAAAAGTAGAAATTACAAAAAATGAAATCATTCTTTCCAGATTGTAGGAGAAATAACTTGATCTATCTAGAGTTGGTGGAGTAGGGGCAGTGAAAGAGAGCAAAATTCACCATCTCTGTTAGCATTCATTTACAACTTGATTGGACATTTCAACAAAGAAACTAACTCTTGAATGCAGACTCTGGTATAGGTCCTCCACTGCCTTGCACCTTATGCTATCAAACTGGATTTAAATGCTCCCATTCTGGTTTGGCAGTGTCTTACCTGCACTTTGCATGGGTATAAACGACAGTACAAAGTAGTGGAGAAACAGGTCTTTTGTCTCCCCACCCCTAGAAGTCTCCCATCCCTAAAAGTGATCCCTCCAGGAAAGGCATGAGCAATACTATTAGGCCACCAAGAGGATGCTTACACTGCTGCTGTATGTGGTCTCCTGATAATAAATACAGGATGTTAGGCAGCAATTTTCAAAGTCACTTAGGGGATTTGCATAACTAATTTTCATGGGAAATTAGTATCCTTCCTCTAGCCACCTCTGAAACTTCCACCATTAGCCTCCACAAAACATCATCTTTCCTTTTTTAAATAAAGTTTCTTTCATGACAAAAGAAATGTTGTTCTGAAAGCTTGGAAGTTGTCTCATATTTTTGCTTCAAACTAAAAATGTGAAAAGTTGATCATCTTTGATACTTATTTACAAATGTGCTGACAACTGAAAAGTAGTGGAGGGCTGTGAGGTTTACATAAAATAGCTCAGGGATTTCCACAGAAAATCCCATGAGATCATCTAGATTCCATGAGATCTCATTCTGAACCCCACAAGCTCTTACTAATTTAATTCAGGGCAGCACCAACCACTCCAATCATGCATTAATCTTCCAAGGCTGGGGAGCTGGGTTCAATTTCAAGGCCATTGTGAAACTCAAATGTAATTACAATAGTAATTTCTACCTAATATCCAATGGACATCTAGCCAGATCCCCAAACAAGGATCCATTCTGGTATTATTCCAGGACGTGCCCAGAATTACAACAGCTAGTGTGCAGGCAGTCACTTGCATGGGCAGAGCTGGTTGGCGGGAGGGGATCATGAGAGACCCCTGGGAAGAGGATGTGAGAAAGAACCACATAGCCACATCACTTAATGCACCACTGGAAAGAGATAGAGTAACATGATGATGAGGGCAGTACAAGAACCTGAATAAAAAGGCTGGGTACAGCACCTGCCTGCCCTGTGCATTGACTTTCTCAGCTTGAGATTGGGGATGAGTAGCTCTTTCCCCAAATGATCTGAGTGCCTGGGGGAGGATGGGGATGGGGATGATCTCTCTTGGGCTCTTTATCCTTTCCAGAGAAAATCTGGGCTTTCTTTGGCCAACCGTTTTGGCCTGGGGCAGAGAGGACTTAGATTCCCCCCAGAGAGCGCAAGCACAGGCATGCAAAATGTTTACAAACCAAACCCAGGCCCGTTTTTCCACAGACCCCAGGCCTCCCTTGAATTTGCCGGGGGGTGGAGATGGGGCAAGCCTGCTGCCCCTGCCTCCTTGGCGGGGGGCGGTGGGGGGGGAGGAAGGCGGCTCCTTTAAGGCCGGAGCTGCCGCTGCACTCACGCAGCAGTAGCAGCCGCTGAGGCGCGCGAGGAGCGGCCACCAGGGCGAAGCCTCCTCTTGTTTCGCTGTCTGCGATGCTGCTGCCAGATGTTCCCGTAGTCTCCAGCCTGCTCGTCCTGCAGCCTCAGCTGCTCCCATCCTAGCAGCCGGGGGAGCGCGGCAGCCTCCCAGGAACGGGCACAGCAGCCTCCCGCCTGCTGGCGTAGGACTGGGCTGCCGGTCTGAAGGGCTCCGGACTGAAGGGCGCCTCTCCGGCACGGTGACCCGCGCGCGCCTCTGGGGTGCAGCTGCTGGCGGCCCCCGCGGCCTCTCCCATGCCTCGCTCCGCGCGCGCTCTGTCCCGGGGGCCGGGACTCAGCACCATGTCCCGCAGGTAATGCCGGGGAGGGAGGCCAACGCCGGTGCCCTCAGCGCGGCGCCCGTCTATGTGTGTGTGGATGCGCCCCCCTCCCCTGCGCGCTGCGCGCAGCGTCCCAGCTCCTCCACCATGTCCCTGGCGTTCTGTGGCAACGAGAATAACTCGGCCGCCTACAACGTGGAGAAAGGGGTGCTCAACAACGGCTGCTTTGTGGACGCGCTCAACGTGGTGCCGCACGTCTTCCTGCTCTTCATCACCTTCCCTATCCTCTTCATAGGTGAGTGCGGCTGCACGGCCCGTTTGCGTTGCTCTGTTGTTCGCGGAGGGGTGGGGGGGATATTTATGATTTTCTCGCCGGTACCCTACCTCTGCAGCCTGCCTCGTCTGCTCCATATCTCCAGGCAGGGAGCCTTTGTTTTCTTGCTTGCTTCAGCCATAGCATCTATCTCTTCACCTTGCACCTTGCCTTTCTGGCTGGATCCCCCGGCTGCAGTGTGCCTCGGGGCATTCCCCAGGAGCCCACCGCTCGCTCCTGAGTTACAAAGGGCTAGCCTGGGGCCTTATCCGCTGGCACATGGGTCAGGAGCAAAGATCGCGACTGGATGCATTTGATGGAGGAGGCTGACATTGTTTCCAGTCGCCTCTGAGCTGGTGGTTTGCAGTCGCTCATTCCAGACTGGCAGGAGAAGGGGAGAGTGAGTTTCTTGATGAGAAGATCCTACACACACTGTTTTCAGAAGCACTCAGCCTAAGGGCTCCTACTGAAGTCAAAGGTAGCATGTCCATTACTTCAGAAGGTGTAGGGCTTGGGTCTTGCTGAGCTTTTCTGAAAATCCTGTGTCACTTGAGTTTATTCAGCATGTTCACTCAGGCTACTAATGTTAACACAGTTTAGCTGACAGAAAAGGACACCCTGAAATGTTCATTAAGGACAGTTTAATGAATTAGCCATATTCTGCCAATGCATCAGAGACTCCTGAAGTACCACACTATAAACAATGTAACTAATCAAGCTGTCTGTACCAATATAATCATTTGTTGCCTCTGCACTAAACTGTTTAAACATTAATAGACAGCTAAAATGTTAAATGTTTAAAGTAATACTGACTAGATGCATAGTTCAGGATGATCTATCAATCAAGCTATCATTTCCCTCAACTATTGTAATCTCATTATTTTATATTAATTAGTAAGAGTGAATGCTTCCATTAACACATGTAGCTCAGATTTGCCTGTGATAAGGGGACTTTGGAAAATCATATGGACTACAAGAACTGGCTTCCTTTCTGCGGGCAAAACTCCTCTTCAAGTCCATTAAGTTAGTGAAAGTTTTCCCTGTGTACGGACTGAGTAGAAACTGCATAAGGACTTAAGGATTTTGCCCTATGAGCTTTGCAAGCTGAAGAAATAACAGAACAAGTTTACTGCTAAAATCAGAAAGTTACTGTTTTGGAGCAAGTTGATTTGATATTGTCAAATAATACAGCCACTTACTACTGAAAGTTAAGCTATATTAGCATGAATTCACTACCAGACATGATACTGAGGCTACCAGTAGGTGGCCTAGTGGTTTAATACACTTCTTCATTACTGAAACAAGGAGTTCCAATTCTGCATAAATTTATAAGTTACATGAGTCAGTCTGGTTCCTGGGGAATGTTTGTCCACAACACAAAACCACAACATAATGTGTCAAAATGGGTGTCCTTTGCTCACGAAAGCTCAAAGCAGTCATTTGAGGAGCTGTTAAGTAGAAATCTGGGCCGCATAAATGCCATGCTATGCTCTTGTATTTAACTTTCTTAAGAACTAAATATTGCTGCTTTAATTTTTAAAATTAAGCAATCGTATTTGTGAGCAAAGATGCCTGTCAAAAAAAAAAAGAATTACTTTGTGAAATTTATGCTTTTTTTCAAAGTTATATTGATAAAATTAATTGCACAGGATTTTATTATAGTAAAAATACTAGAATTTTTTAAAAGTTTGGTTATAAATATTGTTTGAGATTATTTGGAATCACGTTATTAAATTTACTGGAAGATTGTTATATATCTGTGTGCTTTTTGGCTTATATTCCATAATAAAGTTGTTACATGGTCTCCAGTCTTTCAACTATTTAAATATATGCATAAATTTACTTGCATGAGTAGTCTCATTGATTTAAGTGGGTTGATTCATTTGAATAAAGTTATAAACATGCAAGTGTTTATAGAATCAGGGTCTAAATGTGTCACTGTTTCTTTCCCTTTATACTTGGGCCCTATGGTGTACTTTTTTTACAACTAAAACACTCACTGCAGGTCTCGGAAGTGTTTAGTGCACCAGGAATGTAGGATCAGTCCCAATTTCACATTTTTACAGTGTAGTTACACAGTGAGAGTCCTCACTTGTAACATTTCCCAACTCAGTTATTGCTTTTAAATATGAAAGAGAGAAAAGAGGTCAACATTTTTAGTTTAGAACATTTTCTCGTGTGGGGTTATGGTTGCGCATAAAAATTCTCATGATGATTCTGCTTTTATATTTAGGATGGGGAAGTCAGAGTTCCAAAGTTCATATACATCATAGCACTTGGCTTCATTTTCCCGGCCACAATTTACGTTGGATCTTGACTTTCATCCTTTTGTTTGTGCTGGTGTGTGAAATAGCAGAGGGCATAGTGTCAGATGGGTAAGTGGATGCATAGTTCTTGATAACACCAACTATCTTTGAAGGGTTTCTATGTAAGTACTGCTCCCCTGTCTAAATTTTCATCTAAGCCATTTGGCTTGTTATAAACATGTAATCTGTGTTCATGGTGATTAACCTACAGACTTTGTATCAGAAATTCCATAGACCTTGCCAAGTACGTGCACACACAAAAATGGCCTGGCTCAGAATCATTTTTAGTTAAATTTAATGACACTATCATTCCAAAGGATAATCTTAGCTATATTCTGACAATTCAAGCAGATGGTGATGTTTTAATGAAACATCTAAGGACCTGATCCCACAGTCCTTGCTCAGACAAAACTCCCATGTACAGAATTAGGTCAGAAATATTCCTCCATGAGCCAAGTTCTGCTTGCGTTCCTCAAAGGTTCATTGGACCTGATTCCCTTCTCACACGTTTTACACTGGAGTAACTCCATTGACCTCCACAGAGTAACTACTGATGTGCCACCAGTGTGTGAGAGAAAAGAATCAAACCTATTGCCTTCTTGCGTTGAGTGGAGCTACTCACATTACTATGATGGGACCAAATCCTGTTTACTAAAGTTGAAATATAAACAGAATGAAACATAAACTGGTTCTGTTCCAGTTGAAATCAATGTGTGTTTGACTTTATCCATTCATTGGGAGCAAGGTTAGGAGTAGACTAATATACTAGCATATATATTCTTATTTAATTCTACCGGTCCTTTACCTATGACCTGAAATTTGGCATAAGAGTTTATGTAATAAACATATGTAATAAAATATGAGAGAAATTTTCTGAATAAAGCAAGTCGTATGAATCCCAAGAGTACTTTATGATACCACTGGTTATTTTGTTTTCTTTACCCTAAGAGGCAGAGAGTATATATGTATAAACATCATGGATTGCATAGCAGTAACCCTAGTTTAACTGAATAATATCTCTCTGTATCTGTTCTGCCCATTTTTATTGTTATTTTATTATATATTTTGTCTCCTTGTAAGTATACATTAAATAGGAAATCCTCAGCACCCAAAAGACATTTTAGAGCTTTTCTAATACTGATTTTAGTTTTTAATTATAAGGATGTGGCGACTTGAAGCGGAATATTGCCCTCTTTAAGGTTATTCTTAAACTGGCCCAGAACACTGCTATTGAATAATAAGTGCATCCTTATGAGAGTCAAAGTTCCTAACTATACTGGAGGACTGCCAGCCCACAATCATGTCTCTGGAGCACTCGGCAGCTTAGCAAGTTGTTCTATGAATAAAAACAGATTTTGTTCCTGTAGCGAAGAGACTCGTCATCTGCCTAAAATCAAAACAAATCTTGCTGTTAAAAGCCCTCTTGATAGTAGTCGGGCTGTCAAAGGCTTTGACAACCAGCAATAGACTCGTGCTACTGTGTTGTAAAAATGGCTTAGTGATATGCTTATATAGTAGAATTCCTGAAGCTTGCTTCTGTTTGTGAGTTATATCAAAATACCTCCTACTCCCTACAGCATTATCTACTAAAACATGGAATGACAGAAGAACTCTGCGGAAATCTGTGTAAAAATATGTGATCCCTAAAATATTGGCTTCTCACTGTTGGAATTCTACTCTTTTGTATAAAAATCTGCCCTTATTTATAAATTTAGTGACATTAAGGTATCCACATATAAGTCTTCCTGTTACCAATAGTGGTTACTTGTAATTAATCAACGCATTTAGGGCAAAGGTTGCCCATGTGACCTCACTTATGGCAATGTGTGGGGATTTCCCCCAATTATCCCTTTGGGGGCAGGATTTGCATTCCCCATGCGCAGACCCAAGGAATGAGCAGTGGTTCGACCCCCATGCCCTGAGTAATCTCTTGGAGGACAGATCCTTTGTGCACTCAGCTCCAGCAACTTCTGTAGCGCTTTCAGCTCTCTGACAGTGCAGCTCTTTCCACCCCACTTCTACCCCATATGCATACCCTCCACTGCCTCTCAATTCCCTATATAAGGGAGGGGCAGAGGGAGCCAGAGAAACGTTCATTCTCAACTGGCTTTTCCATTAGGCTGGAGGACGAAGGTATACATTCTCCTGACTCTTCCACTCCTGGATTGTTCACAGACTTCTCACCCTACATGTCCCCACCCTCACTTTGAGTGGCTCAGAAATGAGCCAGGCTGAATTGTAGCCTTTGCTTTCTGGGGAGCAGAGGGGCTGCTTTGTCCTTACTACCTTATGGAGAAAAGAGAAAATGGGGTTATAGCTCATACAACTATCTGCCAGCCGGCAGAAATGGCTGACGAGGCATTGAAGAGTAAACTGCACCCTCAGTTCAATTCTGCCTTACCTGCAATGCAGGACTGTGTCTTCAAGGCATATTGTAATTCCCTGATTATTTTGGGTGGGTTGGTTTGTTTGATTGTTAAGTGTAACTGTTGAAAATGGAATGAGCTAGAATTTGTACAATTTCACTGTACACACACAACCTGACACAAAATATTTCTATAGATGATCAATGAAATTTTCTGATAAGCAAAGTAAGAAAAATGCTGCTTGAGAACTTTTTAAAGTTTGGGGATTTAAGGATATTTGCATTGTATATTTTGACATGATTTTTGACAATGTGTTTGAATGGTTATGAAGTTTTAACTTTTTGAATCTATGAAATAATTGTCAGACCTTCTTCCATAATTTCCTACAACTGTGAAAATTTAAATGGATAAAAAAGATAAATGTGTTAAGCCCATAATTTTGCACAATTGTGAAAAATATAAGTGGTTGAAAATAACAAATGCTTTAAACATTTTAATGATCTGTCAGTTCTTAAAAAAGACTCAAATTCTGCCAAGTCTAATGGTAAGTAACAAGAGAGGTGAATAACTGACAATTAAACCAGTGTATACTTAAATATATGATTAAGCTTTGTTTAGGGTGAGTGGCTGTGTATGTATGTGTATATATAATTTTTTATTTTTATTTTTAAGGGTTTCAGAATCCCGTCATTTGCACCTGTACATGCCAGCTGGTATGGCATTCTTGGCAGCCATCACATCTGTTGTTTACTACCATAACATCGAAACATCAAATTTTCCAAAGTTATTAATAGGTATGTTCCACAATACAGAAAGCTGTGGATGTGTGAATATGTTGCTCTTGTGTTATCTGTTAATTCCTTAACTAAGGTCTGACAGGTTCTGGCATTAACTCCTCATACACTCATTCGGCTAGGTTTTTGCTTGCTTATCGAATAAAATTAAGCTATTTTTTGTTCTACTGGTTCCCATTATCAAACTTCAGTTTAAATGATATATGCTATTTTTACGCAACCGAAGCTTTCTAACACATTCAGCTTCTGTGAGGTGCATAGTGTTGACTCTGTGGAATTTTCTCGGATGAATTGGGCCATGTGTTTTTTTTTATCTTAGATAGTAGAAGAGAGTTGCAATTGTTACAAATGTAGTCTCAAAAGCCCAGGTGCTAGCTAAACCAGCTTACTTAGTGTAATGTGTAATATAAAACTGTAATATAAAACTGTAAAGCATCAAAAAGTGCTTTAAACAATATAAAAGTGGGTGCAGCCTGAAATGTGGGAGAAATCAGGTGAAATTGGTTCTGACAACGACCTTCAGAATTTTAACCTCTCTGTGCCTCAGTTTCCTTGTCAGTAAAATTCCCCTTTGTAAACTGCTTTCAGATCTTTTGAAGAGGAAGTATTGTATAAGGCCCAAGTGTTACAGTAATACTGTGTATCTTACTGTGAAAACAAGGGTATATGCAAACTCTCGGTAGCTACAGAAAAGACACTACTGTAGGGTGCATTATATGAAGTATAGCAGTGGATTTCAAAGAAATCCCACTTGGAAAAGGTGTAGGTGTGAAAAATTAATCTCAGACTACAAGAGGTTTGAAAGTGCTCACTACGTATTTACACATTTCCTGGCCCTCTGCTATGGCTGAAAGCATAAAAGTAGGAATGCACTCCTACACAGCGTCCCAGCAAGGTCTCTGTGAGTTCTAATTCTTTACACTTTTTTCCACAACATGGTTTTCATGCTGAAGAGCTTGCATTTTGTGTATCTGATTACTATGATTGTGTTTCACAGGTATTTTTTTAATGCATTTTGCTTCTTCCATGCCAGGAACAGATGAACTATTTCCACTGGAGTTAGTCTGTTATAATGCAAAAAAGTAGTAGGAGAAGGATTTCTTCTTCTTTAATAGAGATGTTAATATGAGCTGTCTGGGGCTGTGAATTACCTCTTTTCTATATCATAGGAGGCAAATTGTCAATTGGTGACTTCCCATGAGTCTTGAAAATATTACAGAAAAAATCCATCTGAGATGGCACTTCCCCAGAATGCAGCTCAGTAGCTATCATTTCAATTTTCATTTAATCTTAGCAAGTTCTTTCTTTTGTCATGGCAGATTTTTTCTATCTAAAATTACGTTTCATTATAGCAATGTTTCGGGGATACTGAAAATCTGAGAGTCCCTTGTAATTCAAATAACACAGTTAGGTATCAGCTGCAAATCCTTGGAGTAGGTTTTTCCAACCAGAACTCTGATAGAAAGGTGCACTGTGAACTGACCGAAGAGCACATTCAGTGTTTCTTCATCATTAGAACAGCACTACGGGAAGTTACGCGCCACCACCTGAAAAGAAGTGAAGCAACAGTCAGTCCAGCATTGAAACCCATGGAAAGGTTGATTTGCTGGTTAAAGTAAAGGCCAAAAACACAGACCAAGATTTTTTAGATGTGACTTGCAATTTTGGTTTCCTCAAAAATTTGGATGCCCAACTTGAGGTGCCGGAAAGGTGTCTAAGCACCCTCCCCTATGGAGGGGAAAAAAGAACATAAAAATGGCCATACTGGTCAGACCAAAGGTCCATCTAGCCCAGTATCCTGTTTTCCAATAGTGACCAATGCCAGGGAATGAACACAATAGGTAATCATCAAGTGATCCATCTCTTGCCATTTCCCAGCTTCTGGCAATACAGAGGCTAGGGATACCGTCCCTAGCCCTTTTAAGGTATCTCAAGTTGGGCATCTAAAATTACTAGTTTCTTATTTTTTAAAAAATGGCTTAAATATATATCATCCTCTATTTCATTTATTTGTTTAGCCCTTTTGTGTACACAACCTGCAGTCAGGTCTCAGCAGTGGAGCCACGTGACACTCATAAGCAGCACATGGACTAGGTTGTACTGTTCAGCATCACATTAAAATAGATTTTCTCCTGTGGTAATTGCCTCCTGTCCCAGATCTGGACTTTAGCGTCCAAGACCTGGGTGCTTACCTGAAACTCCCCCAAGCTCACTACCAGCTTGGATATTTTTTGCTGCCACCAGGTCAGGAATTTATAGGGCCTGACCCCCCTTTCCTCTCTCTGGTGTCCCCAACCCTTCCTTTGGGGGACCCCCAAGACCCAGACCCCTGGGTCTCTCTCTCTCTCCTCTCCCAGCTTCCCCCCCTTCCGCCCGCTGTCACATGCTGTATACTTCATACTCCTAAGAACACAAGCGCGATCTAGGCAAATCTAGCTTCCCGCGAGCTAGGCATTCACCTAGGTCTGCTATCTCCTCTGATTATTCCCCTCCTATTTTCTGACAGCAACCTCCCGCACATGCGTGAAAATAGTGGTACCCAGTGTGTGAGATCAACAAAGTGTGGTGCTTTCTCTCCTCCCCCTCTCCCATGTAAGGCAGAACCATCCACAAAGAGGTATTAAAAACAGCAAAAAAATACCCAAAGAATAATATATAGTACTAAAACAAATTAGCAATATAAAGCCAAACATATCAAGTAACATGCTATAAGATGCTTATAAGAATCTAGTGAGCAACATAAACAGATCTTATATAACTAACCAGAATGAGAATCAGAGACTCCGCGTTAAACTCCTGTTCCACGTAAATTATCTGACCTAGACTACTACACTAGTCAATCACACACATCAAACACGTCGTGATTACAAAAAAAACCGAATTACTTTGTTCCTTTTCTCCAGATTTTAGGATGAAACTGAGATAATGTAGGAGAAAAGCTTCGTCCCTCACAGCCGATTGAAGCAAACAAGGACACAGCAATCCACATCTTACAACAACACAAACTTCTTCAATAGCGAATTACTTGCTTCCTTTGTACTCCACAGACTTTGTAGAAATTTAAGATAAGAGAGAGTTTTAGAAGGAAACTTGGTTTACCCATAGCCGAGAAAACAAAAAAGACCCCGAGTATACAAATTCCCGCCCCTGACTTTAAACAATCCAGTTCTCTGATTGGTCCTCTGGTCAGGTGTTTGGTTACCCTTTCCAGGTAAAAGAAACTTAACCCTTACCTTACCTATCTACTTATGACATCTCCTATGTAAGCTCCATTGTTGTGGGAGAAGTAGGGTGACCAGACAGCAAGTGTGAAAAATTGGAATGGGGGTATGGGTAATAGGACTCTATATAAGACAAGCCCCAAATATTGGGACTGTCTCTATAAAATCGGGACATCTGGTCACCCTAGGGAGGAGGGAGGAAGAAAGAAATCTGTAAAAACTACCTAACTTTTTTTTTAATGGTACTGGAGATCAGAGAGGAAAGCTGGAAGTACAGAGGATGGAGAGGGAAGTTTGTAGGAGTTAAGTGCTTTAAACTGCCATCTTGATCCTTTGCTAGCAATAACTCAAATCCATATCCCATTCATTTTTAAGCTTGATTCCCTATGTAATTCCATGGTGAGTTCTGCTTACAATGGGATGCAGTTATGGGGGCCTCATTTATTACACCTGCTTTTCCATGGCCTTTGTAAAATGTCAGATGATGCAATTGTGTCTTTTAAAAGTGTGTAAGGGGTGGTTGGGAGGAAGGGTGAGTAACATCTAGTTAGTGTTCTAAAAGCTGAACATCTTGAAGGTCCCTGGCAGAAGTACAATTAAAGAGACATACAAACCCAAAGGGATGAGCAATAAATAGTCTGGATGCCACAATGACATATGGCGAAGCTCAATCCTCAGTGCTACTTACTGGATCCTGCTGTCCTAATTAATGTCAGTGGGGAATTTTCAACAGTATGCACCTTGGGAGAAAATCCATAGACTGTCTGGAGCTCTGCCTTACTCTTAGTACTGTCCATCCATGATGTCTAGAAAGAGCTCAGCAATCACTGCAATATTTTATTCAGTATCATCTTAAAAGGCTGAAATTATTTTCTTTCTGTTGGCCAAGCCAAGACCTGCACTAAATACAGGTGTTTTTTCCAGAGTACCAGAAATGGATAGCAGCTAGGATAACACTTTTGTTTATTTTAAATTATTCTGAAATTTAATCAAAGAACCTGCTTTTCTTCATCTCTTACTAGCCTGGAGCACAGAGAGAGAGGCTAGTCAGAGATTGGTTCACAACTCCATGCACTGTGTTCCCTACATATATATTATATATGCCACAACGATCTTTCTCTGTATGATGCCTATAGAATCTTTATTTGACAAACTGCCAGTGAGACTTTTCAATGTAGGGCCTGTTCCTGTCCAAAGTTATCCAGTGATTTAGTGGGGTGAGTAGGGGAAATACATTTCAGAGGAGGTGCTCCTGCAGGATCAGTGGAGATAGCAAGCCCTGGATGTCGCATTACCTCAACATGTGCTTGCAGCTCTCCCACGCCCTTGAATGTTCTTCACACTACAGGATCAGGTCTTAAGTGTACAGTAGGCATAGTATTTTTTTTGTTTGTTTTCCTGTTTTTTTTCTAAATCCAATTCCCATCTGTTAGGGTCAAATCCTACTCAGTTGCATCTGTGCAAACCTGTTAAAGGCAGTGGGGCTGTACAGATGTGAACAAAGGCAGGATTTGGTCCAGAGCCTTTATTTCACTGATAATCATATTAAAATGCATGTAATTAGAAACACACACTATTGCTTACCTGCCCTACAAATGTAGTCCACACAGTATGTAAAGCACAAACTCCTCTCTCTTCCTGAAGTTTGATTAATTCGTAAAGCAAACAACAGAGATAATAATATAAAAATGAGTTCAAATGTTCTCCCCAGGCTGGCTGCCCCTAGGTTTCCTCTCCCAGGACTGCTGTGCCCATGCTCTAGATAACCTCTCTACATCCCTTAGACCCATCTCAGGTAATGAGCCGCCTGCTTTGGTGAGTCAGCAGATCCCATTTCCCTTTTTCTTGTCAGGCTAGACATCTGCTAGCAAGATGGGGTGTTTCACGCAAGCACTGCCAGCTGGTTACAGTGATAGAAGAAATTCTGTCACAGTGATTTTTTTTTCATATTGTATAATGCAGTGTTTAATAGTGCAGCACTGTTTCCACATTCCCTCTGTTAAATCACTGAGAATGTAGTGCAGCTAGTTAGCCATTTTATGCATAATCCCATCCCCAAAGGGATCTTACATTATGTTTTTGTGCAGTACCTAGCACACAGATCCCATGGGAGGCATCTGGAAATACTTGACTAGTAATAATAATCATCATAATTAATAAAGCATTGAGGCTTTGGTTTTCAAAGGAGCCTAAGGGAGTTAGGTACCCAATTATCATTGATAGTCAAGAGGCTTTTTTGGAAATTGGATTCTAAACAGTTAATAGACCAAAAGATAATCAAACTGCTAGATCACTTTCCTGTCAAGTGATGGGGGCGGGGGGAGGGGGAGAGGTTGGGTTTTTTGGTATCACTACTGAATCCTATTGAGATAGCTGAAGAAATGAATTTGTGCAGATGGGTATACAGAGAGGAGATCTTTAAAAATTTATCATTGGCAGATCTTAGATGGTTGTCCTACTTTCAATTTTAATTATGACAGCATAGGTTGACAGAGTGAGGCTAGATAATGATGACGATTTTATGTAGATGAGCACATAAAGAGGAGATGTTTGAAATTATTGATTTACTTAAGTATCAAACCCCTACATTGCAACATGAATATGAAGTAATATATCTTCACAGTCCTTAGTGTGAACAAATTATTTGGGAACCTTGTAAAAAAATTTAAGCTTATGATAAGTTTTAGAATGGATGTACCAGAAAAGTAACTGAAAGAAGTATCTTTCACTGATAAATTTACCAAACCAATCTAATTTAATCCCTCGTGAAATAAATAAAGCCCCAGTTCTGCATTAGGATCCCTATGAGTGGACCTTTATGCCCGTGCAGAGTCCCAGTGGAGCTCCACCCAGGTTCAGGGTGCCATCTACACAGATTAGATTACAGGGTCAGGCCCTAAATTTGCAAATAGTTCCTAGAGGAACTGGATTTTATAGGGCTTGATCCAAAGTCTACTGAAATCTATAGAAAAACTAATGATGCCAGTAGGAATATAAGGTCCATAGGAAACTAATCAGGCCAAATTTGGTTGCTGTCTAAATTGTGTTGCAGAATGGGAACACAATAGGGATACAGCTTTAATAGCACAAATTGGAGTGCCACATTCATAAATGTATTCTGTCTTGTTTTGAAAAATATTAGGTATGTTATTAGTAAATTGAAAACCCTTTCTTTCTTTTCTCAATATTACAGACTACATAACAGAATTGTAGTATCTGATCATTATGTTTAACAGCTACAAAAACACATATTTGTCTTTACAGATTTAAAAATCAGGCTTAAAGATAGGGATAAGATTTGAATGGCGTCTGGAGTTTTCCAAATAGGGAGCATTAAGTTGGGAAGGAATGGGGGAAAATATTTTATTAATAGAGGACTAGTTCACTTGTATTCATAGAAGGGCTGATTCACTGTCCCTGACAGTAATCTGGTTCACTAATTACTATCACTACTTGTCTGTTACTCATAATTTATTCCCTCAGAATTAGATTATTGTCTTGTAAAATGGAACATCCTTCCTATTTCCCTTAAACAATGCACAGGACTTGTCTCTAAACAGACACTGTGCATTTCATTAATCCCTGCTTACTTAAATGCCTGGTTTTGCAGACCTCGTGGGCATGTTACTCTCACGCACCTCCCTGTAACTCAGCAGCAGGAATTTTGGGCATTCAGCAAATGGATGAACCAATAGACGAAGATGTGAGAAAATGTGAACAAAGAAGAAATGAGTTTAGAAAGAGGAAGAACAGAGAGTAAAGATGGTCTTGTGGTTAAGGCGCTGGACTGAGTTCAGTTCCCAGCTCTGCTACAGATTTCCTGTGTGATCTTAAGCAAGTAATTTCATCTCTCTGGGTATGTCTACACTGCAATTAAAAACCCACTGCTGGCCCGTGCCAGATGACTCAGGCTCACAAGGCTTGGGCTCGGGGACTGTTTAACTGCAGTGTAGATATTCAGGGTCATGCTGGATCCCAGGCTGTGGGACCCTGTGAGGGGGATGGTGGTTCCAGAGCTCAGACTGCAGCCTAAGCCCGAATGTCTACTCTGCAGTTAAATAGCCCCTGAGCCTGAGCCCCATGAGCCCAAGTCAGTTGGCACAGGCCAGCCACAGGTATCTACTTGCAGTGTAGACATACCCTCTGCCTTATTTCCCCACATATGAAATGGGGATCATTAACACTCTTTCTCCCACTCTCTGTGTCTTGTCTATTTAGATTGCAAGTTCTTAGTGGCAACGACTGTTTCTTACCATGTGTTTGTACAACCTATTATCTCAGGATATTAGGGTTAGAACCTTCTAAGACTACACAGCTGACCTACTCAGGTAAAATTCAAGTTTTTTACTTGACAAGAACAGCTTTGTAAAATGAATCCTGTAATTAGGAAAATTGGTCAGATAGACTTGTACTTTAATTCCCAAAAGAAGAATGGCCTTGTTTGCTAATACTAGATACTTTAAATTAATATTTCTATAATTTTTTTAAAAGGGGTGCCCACAGTTGATAATGATTTACATAGCACTCTACAGTTATATAATGCTTTTAAAATATTGAGTAAGATACATTCTCAGCCCCAAAGGGATTACAATGTGAGATAAATTAGACAAAAAAAGAGAGAGCAGATGAAGCAAGGAAGTGAAGAGGAGAACAAGGTAGAAAGTATTGCAAAAAGAAGTGGATTTGAAAGAGGAAAGACAGGGACACATGACAGACAAGGAGTAGGAGATTTTCTGAGTGTAGGGGTCAAGTTGAAAGAGATAAGCAGATGGGAGTGAGTGGAGGGATCATTAAAGAGAGAGAATTGAACCAAGAGGAAGAGTAGCCAGAAATAGCAGCAGAGATGTAGGCAAGGGTGAGATTATACGCAGAGCCCTGAAGTTGAGCAAGAGACTGAACTTGATTCAGTAAGAGTTGGGAAGCCAGTGTGAGGCTTCAAGGAAAGGGTGATCTGATCCTATAAACAAGAGAGAAACACATGGCCCTCCCACCCCATTCTGCCCTGAGTTTCACTAGTCACCAAAGGCTAGTCCTGAAGATCTGACCATATATGGGCTTTTTTCTTACAATCTGGCCTGTTCCTACTACAGGAAGACCAGGTTTCCCTGACAGCAGTCATTCGCTTGTAACAGCTATTCATTAGTCTTTGATAAGTAATTGTAGCCCATGGAAGTTCTGTCTTGATGAAATGCCATGCTTCCATTGTCTTGTAGCATTAATTTAAACACTAAAGGTACCACAATGGAGACTCCTATAGTGTTACAGGTATTCCTATTGAAATATATAGGTGTTTTGTCATTTACTTCAGTGAAAGTGGGATTGCAGACCGTGGGCCAGATCTCACCACCAGGTTGTGTTAATGCAGAGGACTCTCCACACATAGATCTCACTCCTCCACAGAAAATGTGATCAGATGGACCTGAGTCTCCATCCCTCTTCCATTTCTATGATATCTCAGAGTGCCTTGTCCTCCTGTGGATTGCTTAAGATTTACATGGATCCTCTTGGGACCATCCAGCTTTGAGTAAGCCTCACAGTTGATTCTGCCTGGGGTGGTGACAAACCAGCCTTGTAAGAGGAGAATTGGAGAAAATGCTGCAAACAGATACTCTCAACATTTCCCTCCCCATGCTGTTCTACTGTCAGAGGGAACAATCCAATCCGATATTATTAAATATATAAAACCAAATTTGGGGTGAACTCCCAGCTCATCCTACTCAGTTAATGATTAGGTAGTTGACACTAGTGAGACTACTTCCGCAGGAGCTGTCTCATGATATGGTGAATGACATGAAATAAACTCCAGATTGGGGTTTCATTGTCACCAGAGCCCCTTGGTGAAATGATTGGTCTATAGATGGCTGCCGTCTGAGTACACGTGAATAGAAAATGCTCTGTGAAAATCAATACTCTACAAAAGTTGTGATTTCCTACTTAAGTGCCATTCTCCTTCTTTTATTTGCTTGTGTGTTCTGTGTTGTGTGAAATTTGTGTAGTACATATTGAGGAAAACAGCAATTTTAGGGGGAAATTTTGCTCTCAGGTCTGTTTGGTGGCTTTTATCTTTAACATCAAGTAGAGTTCTGCACAGGTAAGGAAAGCAGAATATCTTGGTCAACATCCAGACCAAACTCTGTGGATTCCCCAGAATCCAAAAGCTTTGGAGTTGGGCCCCTTGGCCTCCCCCACTGAAACAACAACACTCCCTTGGAGGGACCGATATGGGCGTAGGTTTACAAGCAGGTGGAAATTTCCACCAGAAGATCCTTCTGCAAGACTTTCCACGGTCTCACTGAATGTAATGGGAGCGGGATCAGACCCAAACTTCATCCTATTATTCCCATTCTTGGAAACTGAATTGGTTGCATTGTCATTTTGACAGGAGAAAGAGTGCTGCCTAGTTTCGTGCATGCTTGTCATTTTCCTTCTGCATAACCGTTTAACAAAGTCTTCTAGTTTTGTCTAAAATAAGTTTTCCATAATGTTGACTAATGTTTGTTGTATTTATTTATTTATTTATTGGCAGCCTTGCTGTTCTACTGGACCTTGGCTTTTATAACCAAAACTATCAAATTTGTAAAGTTCTGTGATAATGGGGTTGGATTTTCTCAGCTTCGATTTTGCCTCACGGGACTTCTGGTTATTCTATATGGAATGCTACTAGCTGTAGAAATTAATGTCATCAGGGTGAGGGTAAGTTAAATTTCCAGGTAATTCTAATTTCTGTTTCTTCCTTTTCTTTTATCTGGCTGCGTAATGTAAAAAAAAAAAATCAGTCTGAAATAGAGACCTATTTGAAAACCGAACACCTGAGTAATGTAATTAAGCCAAATTCATCTTTATTGCCATCTCCTTTGACTCTACTGTATTGACAATTCAGAATGAATTTCATCCATTTTGTTTTAAAAAGATGTTTTTTATATGACTGACAACTTCAGACTTCAGAAATCATTAATCTTCATAAAGGGAAAGATACAGTGAAATGGATAGTCCGTTCTATCCGAAAACATAGTCAGTGACACCCACACAGAGTGTCTGTTGTTCTCCTGTCTCTAAGAGCACACACAATGTGATTTTTATTATTTATTATTATTATTATCATAGTGCTAGAGCAACTTTAGTCCTCTCTGATTATTTCCTCTTTGCTATGGCCACAATCAGAATCCCTATTAATAGATGGCTTTGGAGATTGCTACATGAAATACAATCCAAAAGGCCTTATCACTTCTCTCACCCAGTGCACACAGCAGGGAATTAAACTAGGCATTAGTGAAAAGTTGCCTGCTCATAGACATTCAAGAGAACATACAGTGTAGATCAAACTATGGGAAGTTAAATATTAATCTCACAATTGATAACTGACAGCTCATGGAATAATGAGACTCAGCTGTGATATCAACAGGACCTTGCTTTTAAATATGATTTTTTTAATATAATTTTGTAATCTAATGAAATTTAATTAGCTAGGAAATGTTGGGGCCACAAGGGAGACTACAAAATGAGCCACTGAAATGATCAACCATTGCTTAGTGTTGTTTTTTTCAGTTTCATATTTCTTTAGAGTAAATAATTAAGATGTTATTTTTTACATGTGACTTGAACTAACTAATAATATAGCATATTCCAAGCTTTGAGGCACGAAGTGCCTCTCTTCTGACAACTAAGAATATGAATGATTGAAGGCAAACAGTTCAGAAGCAGAGATAGTACACAAGAGATTGTAGTTTTTAATCAAGAATTGCATAGAATGTTCAGATTGTCACTCTTATTGCTTTGTTGGAAAAAAATCCCTCAACAGCAGTCAGGAGTGAAAGTTATATTAAATGATCACTGTACAGAATCGTCAGTAAAATCCTTTTTAGAAATGGAAGTAGAAAGCAGGTAGTGAAAGGTCATTTTCCCTTTTTCCCAGACATGGCTATTTTCTGGGAAGAAAATAAATTGCAGCAACAAACTGAAATCAGGTTAAATAACGCTTATTTATAAACACAGAATTATTGTTGCTGAATATGATGGAAGGAAGCTTCAGGCCACCAACTCTGTCATTTCAAGTCCTGAATGGATCTGCTTAATAGATTTACCCGTCTGCATATATCTATGTTGTTAGAAGGGAAAAACCTGAAATACATGGACTAAATTCTCTTCTCACTTATACCCATTCAACCTTGATTTTGCTGGGTTGCATGGGATTTAATTAAAAATAGGATTTTAATCAATATGGCTTTACATAATTAACTACAACACTACAGTATATTAAATTCCATGTTAATAAATATTGTAGGAGCAAATGATGGGCCATTTCATGTCATCTTTGTCTGAGCAGAACTCCCTAGTGATAGTACTACAAGACACTCTTAAATATGGTATATTGTTCAAGAACTTTGATCCTTACAGCATGAAACATCATAGTCTAGGGGCTTGATCTTTCTCCCATTTAAGTCAATGGAAATATTTGCTAGTGTCATGTGCAGTCTAATTTTAACAGTTCTCTTTGAAAGTTTGCAGGAGTTGAGGGGGGTGTTGTACTGTGCAGTTTGCAGCACTGGACAGAATCTTCAATGTAGATTTTAACATAAAATATTGTAAATATTCACTGAGCTTTAATATATTTCCCCAGTGCAGGATTAAATTCACAGGCAAAATATGATCTTTGTGTGGGCTTCCTTCAGGGCTTGAATCCTTTCTCCTTTTTAGGCTGGAATTTTCAAAGTAAATTAAGGAAATTAGGTGCCCAAATTTGACTGAAATTCAATAGGAGTTGGGAACCTAATTTCATTAGTCTATTTGCAAATCTCAGCCACTCCTCCTAAACGACAGGCATTTCTATTATCTCAGTATCCCCTTCCACACAGATTTGTCTTTTTCTTTTCCATGCACTTAATGTGATTCTTGGTGGGATTTTTGGATTTCAGAGGTATGTTTTCTTCAAAACCCCCAAAGAGGTTAAGCCACCCGAAGATCTTCAGGATCTTGGAGTTCGGTTCCTACAGCCCTTTGTGAATCTGCTGTCCAAAGGAACATACTGGTGGATGAATACATTCATCAAGACCGCCCATAAAAAGCCAATAGACTTGAAAGCCATAGGCAAGCTGCCTATCGCCATGAGAGCTCTGACAAATTACATTCGCCTTAATGAGGCTTTTGAAGCACAAAAGGTATGAAGAGGGAAAAAAGACGACTGAGATTATCTACAAATTTTGTGGTGTTTACACTTTGCTTAAAATACCTCATTACTTTTTTGATAGTAACAGTATACATTCATATAAAAATGTAAAGTGGAAACATGCTAGGTATTAAGAGCCTGGTTTGCATTAAATCAAGCATGCAGCTGAGTGCCTAATTTGCATGTGCACTTTCTGTATTTACAGTGGTGGTTGTGCATGATTATGACCAGATGTGCATGTAAATGGCTATTTGTATGTGCAAATGTTTGGTTTGCAGGTACAATTATGGAAATGTAATTTTTTGTACAACTGTGGATTATACTTTTGTGAGGATGGTTAATTTTCCTCTTAATAAGAACCTAAAATAAGTTTGACTACTCTTACAGGGACTTTATAGGCTAATTTTTATTGAGATCAGTGGGAGTTTTCCTGAGAGAGAACTCAGGATTGAGCCTGAAATGAACTAGCTTGGTGGTCTTCACTTAAGACCACTACCTGCCCCTTATGTGTATGTGTGCAGTGGTATAAGAGGTAGAAAGGAGACTCCCTCCCCAGTCGTGTGCAGCCTGTTTAAGGACAAAGCAGCATTCCAGGCTAGAACTCAATGGATAACAGGAATTGCTTCCTCCCTACTCCTTTGGCATCCAGTAAGGAACCGAGAGGAGGAATAGGCCAGCTCTGCCACTATCAAGCTAATTCACACCATGTAGCAGTGGACAAACTGAGATGAATTATAACTCTTTAAGACAGAGCACCTCTCATTGCTCCCTATAGAGCAATGCAACTTGTGCCAATCTCACTATAGACTATGTAAAATTTGCACAAATTCCTCTTGTATTTTTAGCACAAAATGGCTTTTAATGTAACACTACATTGCAGAACCATTGTGTTACTGTTCAGCTCATAAGCCAAATCAGCATAAGTGGGTCTTGTTGCTTATCCATTCTTAGTCTTCCTGTTTAATCAGAAAAAAATTTCCCCTCCTCTTTGGCACAAGGCCAAGAGTACAGCTGCTTGAAAAATTTCCAGTGAAATGTTTTGCCATCAAATAAGTTTGTTCTGACAAAATTGAAACTTTGCGCAAAAATATATTGCCTTCAAGAAAATTTTGTTTTGGGAAAAAATAATGAAGACTTCCATTTCAGCCTTCTCAGAAGGCTTCATTATTATTTTTTCCCCAAAACAAACTTTTTTTCAAAATGGAATGTTCCAATTATATTATTTGTTTAGCAATTTATACTATAAATTTAAAAGTGTAAATTGAAATGAAATGATTTGATTTAAAAAATCATTTCTGATCAAACTTCATTTCATGGGAAATTTTATATACTTTATTCTGATTCAGAACAAAGATAAAACTTTAAATTTGTGGATTTTCCCATGAAACAGAATTCTAGTTCCTCCACAGCTCTAGCCCAGCTCTTACCAAATCAATATTATGAATTATCTACTCTGAGGCTCATTTTTAAAATTTAAAATATCAATTGTATTTATGTGTTGCAATGTTTATATACTCCCCCCCTTTTTTTTTATGGGCAGAACAAAAGGTCACCATATCCACAAGGATCCAAATCAATTTGGTGCGCTCTCTGCTGGGCATTTGGGAGACCACTAGTTCTCAGCAGCACTTTCCGTATTCTGGCTGACTTGCTTGGGTTTGCTGGTCCGCTCTGTATCTCTGGGATTGTTCACCATGTTGGAAAAGGAAACAACACCATCCGTCCACAGGTACTACCTAGAATATCTTAACGAAGAGCCTGATCCAAAGACTTCAATTAATTTTAGTAGGATTTCCATTGACTTCAGTGGGTTTTGGACCATGCCCTAAGTCAGGGGTAGGCGACCTATAGCAAATATGCCAAAGGCAGCATGTGAGCTGATTTTCAGTGGCACTCACACTGCCTTGGTCCTGGTCTCCAGTCCAAGGGGCTCTCCATTTTAATTTTAAATGAAGCTTAAACATTTTAAAAACCTTTATTTACTCTACATTTAACAATAGTTTAGTTATATATTATAGACTTATAGAAAGGCATTCTAAAAACATTAAAATGTGTTACTGACATGCAAAACCTTAAATTAGAAGCATGACAGACTTTTTCCTAATGTCCAACCTAAACCTCCCTTGCTGCAGTTTAAGCCCAATACTTCTTGTTCTATCATTAAAGACTAAAGTGAACAAGTTTTCTCCCTCCTCCTGATGACACCCTTTTAGATACCTGAAAACTGCTATCATGTCCCCTCTCAGTCTTCTCTTTTCCAGACTAAACAAACCCAGTTCTTTCAGCCTTCCTTCGTAGGTCATGTTCTCAAGACATTCAATCATTCTTTTGCTCTTCTCTGGACCCTCTCCAATTTCTCCACATCTTTCTTGTGAAAATACAGATAATTTGCGGGGGGAAGGAGAAGTTTGTCTATGAAGGGCCAGATTCGATCTCAGTTTCAAATCTAGATTAACTTCATAGAAGTCAGTAGGTCTGATTCTCTATTTGCTGAAGTAGCAGGTCAGAATCTGACCCAAAGTGTAATACAAAACTTTCATTACAAACCCTACAACCCTAGCGACTAATGGGGGTTGATGTGCTCACAGATTAGGTATACCATGCTGTGTGTGTTGCAGGAGAAGTAAGAAACTATAATTAAGGTTTTGCATTATCCTGTGAGTGATGCTTGTGTGTTGCAGATTTCTGTATCTGATGGAGGCAGAAGGGAGTTCTCTGTAGTAATACAGTGCCTGTCACTACAGTGGAAACATGCTGTTTGGGCATCAGGTGCAGCTACAAGATGCCCCATAACTTGGCATTTCTTTGCTCTAAAGGGCTTGCATTGGGGAGATGTCACAGAGAACCAACGCTAATCATCACTTTAAAACAAAGTTTTCCTTTATGAAATTGTATACACAGTACCAGTTAAAAAACCTCAGACTCTGACATGGACGGTTAATATTCTTATCTTATCCACAGTTCTGCCTATATCATTTTTGCTTTAAGCAAACTACAAAAACAATCAGAAGATACTAAAGGCAGCTTTAAGGTAAATAGCTATGGGGATAATATATGGTATTTGCTGCATCTTTCAAGCCCTCAGTCATAGAGACTGAATGGCTGGGCTCTTAGATCGTATGGATATCATGGGCATTGTAATAAGTACCGTTGGCAGTACCACAGCAAGTAACAGATCTATAATTTTATAAATTCTATCAAGCTTTCAATGTTTGGTTATAACTCTATAGCATCAGTATTCATTGTTCACCTCCTGGAATGTTCGTGATATTTAACTTGTATGTACCTCAATCATCTTGCACTGAAGAAAAGATCCTCATGATATGACAGCCAGTTTGGTTTGTCAATGGGATGTGTATCTTCCATCCTGAATTAACATTAGAAATCATAGATGAAGTAACAAGGGCAGATTTATACAGCAAAACCAGAAAAACATGCGAGGGAGGGAACCCTAAAAATTATAGGGCTTGATATGGCAAAGTGCTGAGCACTCAGGTCCCAATCCAGCAAAGCACTTATGCAAATGCTTAAATTTAAGTCAGTGGGACTTCACTTGCTTAAGTGCTTTGCTGGATCAGGGCTTTAGCACTCAGCATATTGCTGGATAGAATCCATTCATATCTCCATTAAAATCCACTAATAACTCCTATATTTAGGCTGGGGTACTTTTTTTTTTTTAACATTGTGATAAGTATTCCAAGGATGGTATGAAGGGTATCAGTGGTTTTAAGTAGCTGTATTTCAATAGCTGCGTTTAAACGGTTATGTAATGCCCCTTTGGAAAACAAAGACCCAGATTCTCTGCTAGTGTAATTCCAGCAGCAGAGGTCCATGGAGTTACATTAGCAGAGACTTTGGCCAAGAATGCCTAAGAAGACAATATTAGTGGCCTTCTGCATGGCAGGAGGGCTGCCAAAGTTCTACCAGATTCCGTCCATATACAAACATGGATCACATTGCACAGATGTGACTGTGGGAGAAGTTTGTAGAGCCTCCAATATCTAGAGGTTTTTCTGAGGCTAGATTTCAGCATCTTTTGTTAATTCCATGTCCCTTGTTTAGGTTTCAGAGAACACAGTCGTTTCCATCTAGTTTTTCCATCTGAAAGTATGTTGCCCATTTTCCTAACAGGGAATACTATTATATGAAGCACATGCATATTTGTGATAAGAGATCAGCACAATCTGAAAGACTGTCCCACGATATAGTATCCCTAACAACTTTTAACAAAAAATGTCACACTGGGTCAACAATGTGTAATGGAAAGTCTGAGTAAGGCAAAATAATAAAGTCATTGTAGTGTTGTGAATGCACAGCTTTTAAGAGAGATCTGAGAGATCAGTAACATAAATCTTGTTGATAAACATTCAGTTCCATAAAATACCTGTGGGGATTTTTAAAAGGAAGACATCAGATTAGTTCCATCACCTTCCCATTTAAGTGGTGATATTATCTTGCTGCAAAGGACCATCTATCATTAACATACAAAAACTTGTAATTAGATTTTCACTTATTCTCTCAAGTTGGTATGGATGGGGAGGAAAATAGTCAGAAAACGTCTATCATTTTTTTCAACGGATTATTTTTCATACAGTTTTTTAAAAAATATATAGTTAGTAATTTCATACAAATTGTCCTTGCTTAACTACAATGGAAATGATGCTTAATGTTTTGTAACCTCTAATTAAAGAATTCCAATAAAATTGCAATCTTTTAAAACAGAATCTAAGACTGGCCTTTCTTTTATATTTGAAAGACTGAAGCAATTTTGCTCCAGTTCTTTAATTAGAGGATTCTGAAATTCTTAATGTAAATGAAAGGTCAATCTTAGAATTTAACTACTTTAAAAGATTTATTTTCAATGGAAATGTAGATACTGTCAAAACAGTGCTTAATACAAATCAGCACTGCACCAAAATTTCTCTGTTTGCAAAACTGTTCTGTTTCTTGAGTGGCAGAACGAATATTACCAAAATGTATATGTAGGATACCACTAATAGTGCAGCCCTCCAGGGAGAAATTGCACCCTTTGATGTACTGAAGCACAAGCTGCAAGCTTTATATATGATCATTGCACTGATACATAGTCTATTTTTGTCACCGTATAACGATCTTTGTCAAGGGTTATGCCTTAAAGTTACAGATCTGTAAGTTGGTGTTCCTCTGCTTTCTTGAAAGGATCTTAGCTTTATCTGAGATAAAAAGAGATCTCAGTGAAGGATTACTAAGATAATAGCTGTAACTCAGCCTCCTGGGAAAGGATAACTGGATGGAATGATTCTCACTGGTGCAAACAAATGAGACTTGCCAGCAGGGATAATTCACTGCTATAAATGATATAAGTTTTTGGTTTTTTTCCTAGAAGAAAATGTGCTTACTCTGCAAAACAACTTAATACTGTATTGCAGTTGTACAGTACTTCGGTGTCCATTTTTCACCTGAATCTTTTTGTTGAGGTATGGTGCATTCTCTAAGAAAATGTACACCAGCATTTTCTTTAAATGATAAGATTTTGCTGGGGGGAGTTTTGTTCAGTAATAAAATCTGTTGAAGTGGCATATAGGGCTAGATTGTCAACATAAGAACCCAAGTGGTCACTTTAGCACAATCTGCTGACCACATATTGGGACCAGCGCCAATTATTCTGGTGGTAGTACCTTCATTCTTCCTTTATCATTTACACTGGGTGTTAATTTAGGATGGACTAGAGGGGAGGAAAGTTTAAAAGTAGAATAGAGTTTAATGGTCTCAAGGCCACACGCAACATACTTCATTTTAGGTTTCATTACAAACGCAATACTCTGCCCAGGTTTCATCAGAAGATTGACTAACATTCATGAAGCTTTGAACTGAGTTTGGGACCATTTTGTGGTTTTTACATCCAGAATGTAGAACTGGCAGTTCAGCAGTTTTGACTGAGGATCATGTTCTGGATTGGGGTTGTTTGAAAGTGACCTGATGTGAACCCATGAGAAAAGGAAGCAAAGAACATGTTCTCACTGTGAGTTGGCTCTTGTCAGTGCTACTTTGAACTCACTCACCCTCATCAATGTAATTGAAGCCTCAGCCCAGATTCACAGATTCTGTCAGCATTTATGTACAAAAAGACCAATATTCTAACCCCCTAAACTTTTAAGATTTGAGCTGGCACTCCTGCTGAGGTCAGTTGGAGTTCTAAGCATGATGTACTTGCAGGATCAGACCCTCTGTGTTTCATTCTTCACACTGGGGGGGACGGGGAGGGGAGTGTCCTAAAATGAAGTAATATAGAAGATGGAACAGTGCATAATACTCAGATTACTTCTTCACTCTCAGAATAAGACAGGATTAGAAAACCTCTCCAGCAAAGCCACATTATCTCAAATAGTAATTTGGGGACATTCTCTTCTCACTTTAGGCAAAATTCGTCCCTGTGCAGATCAGCATGAGGCTTATGCTTCACTTAAGTCCCACATAAGACCTCAAAATGAAGACTGAACTGATGCACAGGCCTTGTGTTTGGGTAAATTTTTGCCCTTTGTGCATTGCAGAATTGCCATGGACAAAGCTGGCAGTGAGAATAGGGTATGGCCCTTAATAAGAACACAAGTAGTCAGTTCAGTTCAATATCGAGCTCCATGTCAAACACTTCAGAGGATGTGTTTTCTCCTGTAATTTTCCTAGTAGCCTGTCTACATTTGCTAAAACAAATGACATTTTTCCTGTTTTATCCTTATTGTACAATAGCAGTATCATCTATGGTTGCTACCACCCTTTCACCATCATCCAAAAAGGCTCTTTTCTTATCTGTGAGCCTTCATGCAACATCTGGTAAAGCAGGAACTTTGGATTCTTGTATTGCTTACATGTTTTGTGCTCTGGGCAGCCACAGTGTGTATCACACTGGCTTGTTGAGGTGACAGGACTTGAACACAAAGGGTTCTGAGGTGCCTTCCTAAGACTGGTGAATCCCACATAGCTATCAGCCTTGAATTTTCAAATCTTTGCATAGTATGCAGGAAGAAACAGAAGGCTTTTGCACTCCCATTTAAGTGTGAACAGAGGCTACACATGTACCGATATGAAGTTAAACAGCAGTCTTGGTCATCCATAGTAAGTGGAAGCCTTTCACCAGCCACCTATATGCCCAGTCCTTTATTTTAAAGAACACAGGGTTAAAAAGGGTCTATTTTGGGATGGAAAATGAGCAAGTCTGAGGAGACTTGGGCTTAAGCGCCCTCCTCAACCTGTGAATGAGGGATTTATCCACGTTTCCCCATCCCCCAAGTAGTATTCCTGCTACGAGGCATGAGTAACCTACAGTAACACTCTGTACCTTCATTTTGTGGGCTAATGCTTTCCATGCTAAACTGTGGGACTTTGGGTGTTAATTTCCCTTCCGTTTGATTTTCACTGGAGTTTGAGTTTGCAGCTGCAGCTCCATCTCCAAAGAGTTAGAGTGGAGTTCGCTGTTACCTGAAATGCCAAAATCATAAAATCATAAGCAATCTGGGACAGGGACTTCATTTTACTATATGTATGTACAGTGCTCATGTATATTGACACTACCTCAGAATAATGTGAAATCTATAAAACTATGGATAATTAAAAATATAATATCCCATTTGCCATAATTTCATAACTATAATGGATGAGCATGTAGCATGATTGTTTAAATAAATTTTCTACTTGGTATGTGTTTAGCAAAACAAGTATCACCAAAGATTTTCTGCGTTCTGTTGATATGCCTTGGAGACTGCATCTGGTTGAACATGTTTTCAGTGGGTTTATTCTTGATATGGATTCAAATGCAGAATTAGTACCAGTAACTTTGGCATTGTCTGTTTGCCACTACTCCAAGTGATACCATCAAGTATCAAATGAACTAGAAAGATCAAGCATTCACGTTCTGGTACTGAAACACATGAGTAACTTTAGGCATGTGAGTGGTTCCATTGATTTCAATGAGTAATGATATGCTTAAAGCTGAGTCTATGTTAAAGTACCTTGATGAATCAGGACCTTATACTTAGTTGCCTGCAAATTGTTTCTAAAAATCATGATAAACTGTATTAAACAAAGTGTAAATGTTTGGAACATACCTGACGTGAATTCCATTAGATCATCATTATTCATTAGTTCAATTCTCAGTCTTATAGAAACTGCCATTTCCAATACTAACAAAAGATTGTAAATTGGCTTGGCTTTCTTACTGAAATCAAAGATTTTCTGGCTGATACACATAGTATATATTAGCGTTTGGATAATTGAATGAATTGGCTCTAATATTGGATGTGGCCCTTCCTAAACTAAAGCAAATATTTTCCAAAGTGGCCTGCAACTTTGGGTAACTCAGCTTTTGAGCACCCAAAAAAGTAGGTGCCTAAAATTAGAAGATGAGCAGTTGAAAAATTTGGATGCAAGTACTTGATAGCAACGATTTTATGCGTACCTAAATGTAACCTTAATTTTGTCACAGAGATTTGACTCTATAGCAATCACCTGAAATAAAACATTTCTGCTAGATTAAAAGTCCGTGGTTTGTAATACTTACGTCACATGAATGATGGTAAAAGGCCTAATGTTTCTTTCACTATGGCAACAGAAATTGTTCTTCTGTCATTGTGGAAAACAGCATCCATCAATTTAGTCTTGATTGTAGAAAATAAACAAACAAATGGTGTGTGCTTCTATTTTGGGAGCTTGGGACTCACTCATGTAATATTTGATGCTCTTGTGAATAGTCCACTGACATACTACATAAGCAGTCTGTGACTTCAGTGGAACTACTCGTGGAGTAAGGAATCCTTGAATGAGTCAGGGTCTTCAGGGCAGAGTTTTTTGTTACTTGTGGAAAGCTGAGCTCAGCCTCAGTGTGAATCTCAATACTCTGTAGTCAGCGAACTCCCTTTATAAGATATGTCATGTCACTAGAAGATGGGAGGATAAAGTGACCTTCACTCATTCAAATCCAGCCTAGGTCAGTGCTGATTGAAAGTCCTTGCCATCTGGTAGCTGTTCAGTTTGGCCAATGTTTAATGAGTTGTTTGGCCTCAGTCCAATTCCCAGTGAACGGGTGTGCACAGTACAAAAACACAGTCCACGTGTGGTACTGATTAGTCACTTCATTGACAGTCTCAGCAGAGATGCCAAGAACTGTGGATAGAGGCAGAACTATCTTCTTACTATGTGAAGGAGTCCTGCTAAGTGAAAGCTGAGGACTGCTGGCAGGGAACCACATTAGGAAGTTTGCACTGTCACTGCATGAAGAAGACAGGATTTCGGAAGACATGCCACTGATTATCCTGGGCACTAGAAACTCTCACACAGAATTTTTGGATATTGGCCCATAGTCTGCAAGATAACTGAGCATGTGTCTAACTTTAAGATGGTGAATAATCCCACTGAAGTCAGTTAAATTAATCATGTGTTTCAGTACCTTGCAGAAAGGGGGTCATGTCACCCATTAAAGAGTGCAAGAACAACCATACTGTGTCAAAACAATGGTCCATCTAGCCCAGTATCCTGTCTCTAAGGCTAGTTATTGATGCTTCAGAAGGAATGAACAGAACAGGACAATTCTGAGTGATCCATTTCCTATCATCCAGTCCCAGCTTCTGGCAGTTGGAGGTTAGGAACACCGGAGCATGGGGATTTATCTGATTCTTTTTTGAGCCCACTAATCCTTTTGGCTTTCACAACATCCCATGGCAATGAGCGGCAAGGGTTGACTCTGTGTTGTGTGAAGTACTTTGTTATGCTTAAAGAACAGGGCGTACTTGTGGGCACCTTGGAGACTAACAAAATTATTTGGGCACAAGCTTTTGTGGGCTAAAACCCACTTCATCAGATGCATGCAGTGGAAAATACAGTAGGAAGATATATACAGAGAACATGAAAAAATGGGATTGCCTTACCAGCTCTAACAATTAAGGTGGGATATTACCAGCAGAAGAAAAAAAACTTTTGTAGTGATAATCAGGATAGCCCATTTCAAACAGGTGACAAGAAGGTGTGAGTAACAGTAGGGGAAAAATTAGCATGGGGAAGTAGCTTTTAGTTTGTGTAATGACCCATCCATTCCCAGTGTTTAGTCAAGCCTAATTTAATGGTGTCCAGTTTGCAAATTAATTCCAGTTCTGCAGTTTCTTGTTGGAGTTTGTTTTTGAATTTTTGTTATTGAAGAATTGCGACTTTTAGGTCTGTAATTGAGTGTTCAGAGAGGTTGAAGTGTTCTCTGACTAGTTTTTGAATATTATAATTCCATGTCAGGGTTCCCTCCCCACTCTGAACTCTGGGGTAGAGATGTGGGGACTCGCATGAAAGACCCCCTAAGCTTATTTCTAGCAGTTTAGGTTAAAAACTTCCCCAAGGCACAAATCCTTTCCTTTTCCTTGGATGGTATTGCTCCCACCACCAAGTGATTTAGACAAAGATTCAGGAAAAGGACCACTTGGAGTTCCTATTTCCCCAAAATATCCCCCCAACCTCCTTCACCCCCTTTCCTGGGGAGGCTTGTTATGCTTGTTTTAAACCTGCTGACTGTTCATTTCATCTAGTGACCCCTAGTTCTTGTGTCATGTAAAGGGGTAAATAACATTTTCTTATTCACTTTCTCCACACCATTCATGATTTTATAGCCTTCTATCATATTCCCACTTAGTCAGCTTTTTTCTAAATTGAACAGTCTCGCTTTTTTTAATCTTTCCTCATATGGAAGCTGTTCCATAGCCCTATTTATTTTTAGTGCAGAGAAAGGCAACCTTTTCAGTTCTAATATCTTCTTTAACATGGGACCAGAACTGCAGTATTCAAGGCATGAGCATACCATGGATTTATATAATGGAATTATAGTTTGTTTTAATATGTATCCATTTTCTAATGGCTCTTAACATTCTATTAGCCTTTTTGACTGCTACAGATGTTTTCAGGGAACTATCCATGATGATTCCAAGATCTTTCTTGAGTGGTAACAGCTAATTCAGATCCCATCCAATGTGTATGCGTAGTTGGGATTATTTTTTCCAACATGCATAATTTTGCACTTTTAACATTGAATTTTATCTGCCATTTTGTCACTCTTTGTTACTTTTTGCAGTCAGATTTGGATTTAACTATCTTGAGTAATTTTGTGTCCTCTGCAAATTTTGCCACCTCACTGTTTACCCCTTTTTTCCAGATCATTTATGGATATGTTGAACAGCACAGTCCCAGTACAGATCTTTCAGGGACTCTACTATTATTTAACTCTCTCCATTGTGAAAACTGACCATTCTTACCCTTTATTTCCTATATTTTAACCGGTTACTGATCCATAAGAGGAACTTCCCTCTTATTCCCTGACTTCTTAGTTTACTTAAGAGCCTTTGGTGAGGGACTTTGTCAAAGGCTTTCTGAACGTCCCTGTACAGTATATCCACCGGATTGCCCTTGTTGACATACTTGTTGACTTCCTCAATAAATGTGAATAGATTGGTGAGTTTCCTCAGATCTGTCACCTAAAAAGGATGGCTTGGGTGTGGGAATCACCCTCATGTCCACTGCAGTGAAGACAGATGCAAAGGATTCATTTTTATTTCACAGCAATGGCTTTCCTTGAGTGCTCCCTTAGCACCTTGATCATCGTGTGACCTCACTGACAGTTTGGCAGGCTTCCTTCTTCTTGTGTACTTTTTTAAAAAAAATGCTGTTAGTTTTTCTGTCATTAGTTAGTTGCTCTTCCAATTCTTGCTTGGCTTGCCTTATTATTCTTGACTTTCTATTTTCCTCACTAGGATTTAATTTACAATTTTAAAAGGATGCCTTTTTGCTTCTTACCACCTCTTTTACTCTGTAGTTTTGCCACAGCACAATTTTTTTTGTCCTCTTACCTTTATTATTTTTATTTGAGGTATACACTTAGTTTGAGCCAGTATTATGGTGTTTTTAAATGGTCTCCATGCAAGCTGCAGGCATTTCACCATTGTGACTTTTTCTTTTAATTTATGTTTAACTAGGTTCTTCATTTTTGTGTAGCTCCCTTGTTTGAAGTTAAATGCTATGGTGGTGGGTTTCTTTGAAATTTTTTTCCTCTGCAAGGATGTTAAATTTAATTATGTTATGGTTGCTATAACCAAGTGGTTCAGCTACATTCACCTCTCGAACCAGATCTTGTGCTCACTTAGGACTAAATCAGGGGTCGGCAGCCTTTCAGAAGGGGTGCACCGAGTCTTAAATTAGAGTGAATAAATGAAGGTTTCATGTGCCGGTAATACATTTTCATGTTTTTTAGAAGGTCTCTCTCTACAAGTCTATATATTATATAACTAAACTAGTGTTGTATTGTAAAATAAACAACATTTTCAAAATGTTTAAGAAGCTTCATTTAAAATTAAACTAAAATGTTGATCTTATGCCACTGGCCCGCTTAGCCCGGTGCTGATCTGGGGTTCTGTTCACCTAGGTCGGCAGTGGGCTAAGTAGGGCCTGCGGCCAGGTCTCCGGCTGGCAAGGATCCGGCAGCCAGAACCCCAGACCGGCAGCAGATGGTGAGGGGCCAGCAGCTGGGACCCCAGACCGGCAGTGGGCTGAGCGGCTCAGCCCACTGCCACTCAGGGGTTCCATCCACCGGCTCCTGCCAGCTGGGACCTGCTCAACCCGCTGCCAGTCTGGGGTCCCAGCCCTGCCCACATACAGTGGGTACCTACCTTCTCCCCCGTTCTGGCCCATTCTCTTCCTCTCTCTGCACTGAGCTGAGGATGGGAGTGGACTGAGCACAGGGCTGGGGGTGAAGGGTCTGGCCAGGAGCTAGTATGAGGGAGGGGGCTCGGTTGGGGCAGGAGGTTTGGGTGTGGGGGCACTTACCTGGGCAGCTCCCAGTTGGTGTGAGGGATGCAGGTGGGAATGTGAGTGGGGATGCAGAAGCTCCCGTTTGGTGCTCAGGGTGGAGGTGGGGATGTGCGAGGTGCATGGGATGTGGAGGGTGCCAGAGTCAGGGCTGGGGTCATGCGGGGGGTATGAAGGAGTCAGAGGGCTGGGTGGTACAGAGCTCAGGGCAGGGGCCTGGGGGGTGTATGGGGGTGCAGGGCTCAGGGCAGAGGACTGAGTGTGTGTGTGGTGGGGGGTCAGGACTCAGGGCAGAGGGCTGGGTGACTGCTCCCCCCAGAACTCCCAACCCCCCTGCTCCTTGTCCAGACTACCCCCTCCTGGGACCCCACCCCCATCTAAGCCTCCCAGCCCCTTGTCCCCTGACTGCCTCCCTAGGATCTTACCCCTACCTGTACCCTGACTACCCGAACCCTTATCCACACCCCCGCACCCAGACAGAACGCCCTGGACTCCCATGCCTATCTAACCACTCCCCGCTCCCTGGCAGGACCCCCAGAACTCTGGACCCATACAACCGCTCCCTGCCTGCCCCAACCCTTCACCACATCCTTGCCTCCTGACAGCCCCCCCAGAACTCCCGACTCATCCAACCCCCCCAGCACCTTGTCCCCTGACCACCCCTTCCAGAGACCCCCCCCCACCCTAACTGATCCCCCAGGACCCTCCTTGCTCCCTGTCCCCTGACTGCCCTGACCCCTATCCACCCCCCAAACAGACCCCGGGACTCCCATGCCCCATCCAACCCCCTTCCTGCTCCCTGACTTCCCCCTCCAGAGACCCCCACCCCTAACCACCACACTGGGATCCCACCTACCCTGCTCCCTGTCCCTTGACTGCCCCCATCCCTTACCCAACCCCTCCCCCAGCCCCGGACCCCTTACTATGAGGCTCCCCGCTCATCTGGAGCCCTGTTGCCTCCGCGTGCGCGCAGCCTGGTCGCGCCCCACAGAGCAAGGCTCCGGTTGAGTGGGGAGCGTCTTTCCCTCCCCACAGAGCCAAACGCTGCCCCACAAAAGCGCACAGCCGCGGCCCCCAGAGCGCTGCGCATGCAGCAGCAGGGCTCCAGGGGAAAAGGGGGAAGGCAGAGGAGGGACCGGCGGCTTTCTGTGCTCAGCTGAACGCTCCAGCCCGGGAGCGCGGACTCTGTGGCTTGCCATGTGAGCAGGACTTTTAATGGCACGCGGAGTCCCAGCAGGTAGCCTCATGCCATTAAAAAACGGCTCGCGTGCCATCTTTGGCATGCATGCCATAGGTTGCCAACCTCTGGACTAAATGAAGAATTGCCTCTCCCCTTCTGGGTTCCAGGACAAGCTGCTTCAAGGAGCAGTCATTTAATGTGTATAGAAATTTTATCTCTGCATCTCTTCCTAAGCTGACATATCCAGTCAATAGGAGGATAGTTTAAATTCCCCATTACTGCATTTTCTGCCTTTGTAGCCTGTCTAATCTCCCTGAGTATTTCGCAATCACCGTCACCATTCTAGACAGGCTGTTGGTAGTACATTCCTACTGCTATACTCTTATTATTCAAGCGTGGAATTTCTATCCAAAGAGATTCTGTAGTACGGTTAAATGAAGTACAAATCTTAAATGAATTAGGCTCTGATTTCCCTCTCATATAGTGGCACTCCCCCACTGACATGATGTACTCTGTGATTCCTATATATTTTGTACCCTGGTATTACCACATCCCATTGATTATTCTCATCTCACCAAGTTTCTGTAATGCCTATTATATTAGTATCCTTATTTAACACCAGGCACTGTAGTTCACTTAATATTCATCTTAATATTTAAACTTCTGGGATTTATATATAAGCACTTGTACATTTTGCCAATGTTCAGTTTCTTGCCTTCATGTGTTATCTTTAAATGAGAATTTTGTACGTTTGACTGTTCCTCACTAACGCCTACCTGTACTTTACCAATTCTTTTCTTATCTTTTTTACTAGAATATAGTTTCCATTTTTAATAAATTCATCCATAAGGGATGACTCCACCTGAACCATGTGCCACTCCACAACTGTTGGCTTTTCCCTTACCCCTAGTTTAAAAAAATCCTCCAACCTTTTTAATTTGACATGCCAGCAGTCTAATTCCATTTTGTTTTAGGTGGAGCCCATCCTTTGTGTATAGGATCCTCATTTACTAAAAGGTCCCTGTAGTGGGCCTGGTACCACGGTGCCCCTTTGTGGCAGGTGCTGAGGCCTTGCCTCTCTCTAGTCTAGGTGTTGGCCTCTCTACGGACCATCTGTTACTGTCCCTCGATCATACGCTCTTCGCTTCCCCGGTCAGTGCAGTAGCGCGACGTGGCGGGCGGAGTCTATATAACCCCTCTTACGGGTGGGGTGGTGCGACCTAGTGGCTGAAGTCCATATAATCCTCCCTTCCAGGTGGGTTAGCATGGCCTAGTGGCCAGAGTCTATACAGTCCCCCTTTGCAGCAGGGTAGCACGGCCTACTTGCCGCTCGCTCAGCGGCAATCCGCCCGCAACACGCCAAGCGTTAATACAGCTTTAATGCTGTTTATCTCTACTTTTCCCCGGGTCACTTCCTACAAGGAATGGCAGTGCTTCTGCGGCAAGGGGTCCTCCAGTCTGTTCCTCCCCTTGGTCGTCCTCCGTCAGGATCTCCGGTGATGCCTCGGCAGGGCTGATTCCTGGATCCTGACTCACAGGCCCTCTCTTTGCAGGAGCTAGCAGCGTGCATCCTTCCCCTCCGGCGGTTAGCCCAGTCTGAGCTGATCTGCAGGCTTTTATATGTGAGCTCCAGTTGGAGCATGCCCAGCAGAACTTCCGGGGTGGTGCTTCCTCTGCCAGGAAGCAAGGGTTAACCCCTGCTATACGAGTGCAGAGCCGCTGTGCCCCGTCACAGTCCCCCAGTTGCTAATAAACCTAAAACCTTTCTCCCTATGCCATCATCTTATCCAGACAGTAAGATCCTGCAGTTCTCCCTGTCTTCCTTGGCCTTCATGTGGAATCAGAAAACATTACCATCTGTTACCTAGCAGCCTAAATTTGGCCTCCAGAACCACTCTCCTACCTTTCCCTATGTCTTGTGAGATATACAGCCTTCGCATTTGGCAGGCAATTTACCATGCTGTTCTCCCAGTCATCACAAACCCAACTATCTATATTTCAAATAATTAAAACCCTCATTACTATACTTGGCTTTTGCTAGAAACTCATGTTCTCTCCCCAGGTGAGGTATCCCCAGTGGAAGAGGATACCATTACATCATCTGGAAGGAAGGTCCCAACTATGGGATTGTTTCCGTCCACTCCAGCTTGATGTTCTCCTTTCCTGAGACTTTCGTCTTCCTTGACAGCACAGAGCCTGTCAGGCTGAGGGTGGGACCTTTGTGTTGTGTTCCTGAAAGTCTCAGCTGTATACTTCTCTGTGTCCCTTAACTCCTCCATTTCAGCCACTTTGGCCTCAAGCACCCGTATTGCATCTCTGAGGGCCATGAGCTGTTTTCACCATATGCATACGTATACCACCTGCCCACTAGTAATCATACATGCTGCATTCAGTCCAATAAATTGGATAGTCTACACTCTGCTTCTGGGCTTCTGCCTGCATTATTCTTTTTATTCTTGCAGGGTTTAGGGGGAAGAGGGCGTGTTGGGGGGTGAGGGTGCTTGTTTGTCTACTTGGTTGGGTTTGGGGGCGGGGTAAGAGGGGTTATTGGCCTAAGATTAGAGTGTATTTGTTAGATGTATCTGCCTCTTGCACTCTCTCTCTCTAAACCCTCTTATAAAACGTCCCTGTTTGCTAGCTTCTCTGGCAGCTTAAGTGCTGAGTTCTTAAAATCCTGCTCTCCATGAATTAGTCCCCCTTCCCACTTTTTAAGGGGCTTGGGTCTCTATGAATTTCTGTTATTCCATCAAAAAAAAATCTCTGTTGAATATAATTTTGCAGTTAAATAAAAATAATTTACTAATTCTTCTGATTGCAAAAATAGACTTTGCAGTCTGATGCAATACGCCACTGTCTTCCTGAGTCTTCAGACTGACAGTATTGGGTCAGATTTGAAAAAACTTCCAAAGTAATACATTGAATTCTTCAAACATGAATTGTACAAAAATAAGCTTGACTGAAAAAAAAATTGAATTAAATCTGTTTTCTAACTTTCTTTTTCTTACAGATTAAAATTCTTGGTGTTTTCTTTATTTCATCTCAAGAGTTCCTGTCCAATGCCTATGTTTTGGCTGTCCTTCTATTTTTTGCTCTTCTGTTGCAAAGGACGATTCTCCAGGCATCATACTATGTTGCCATTGAAACTGGCATTAATTTGAGAGGAGCAATTCAGGTACCCAAGATGATAATAAGTAACATGCCTACAGAGGGAAAGTGCATACATACTAGAAGTATAACAGCTGTAATAGACGCATAGGTTTAAATTCTACTTAATTATATCATAGTAAATTGGGAGCTCTCCCACTGAGGTAAGTGTTACTAGCCATTCTAGTCCAATATTCGGCCTCTAATAATGGTCAGTAATGGATCCAGAGGAAGTACAAGGCCCCAGAAGTTGTCATTTATGGAAAAATATGCTCATAGGAGAACTTTCTTCCTAATGTTCTCATTCAGAGATTGTATGATCTGAATCATCAGAGTGCAGTGACACCAATTCCGATATTTGGGGGGAGGGGAGTAATTCTGTTTCCCCACCCTCTCAGCAGGGACTTCATTCTGGTCCCTGCTCATTTTCCAAGCCCCTCACCGCCTTTCAGGGACCTGGAGTCTCCCTCGGACAGGAAGTCTCCCCTCTCTCTTACCCACACAGTACATGACCCAGTGCTTCCAGGAGTCAAGTTCTTGGAGGACTCCCCTGTGCTCTGACATATTGGCACAGACTCCCTGTGCACCTGATCACAACACCATTTGGCCCATATTATAATATAACTCTAAACACTGGATCACAATGACTTTATTTGCTATAGAGAGTTCTGCAGTTAGAAAAATTCTAACAGTAAATAGAACAATTAACTGTAATGTTATAAGTTAATATTGCCAGATACACTGGTCAAAACATACCCTAAGAGATGTGAACAGTCAGCCCAGTAGTAGTTAGCATTAATTAAACATTCAATCAATTCAGATATACTAACAGCCACTGAAAGTACCCATTTATTACAAGGGCTCTCATTAGCTGCCTAATTATTTAATCCACTCCTGATTATCCATTGTAAATTCTTCTTAGCAGCCAGATCTCTGGATTCTACCCATTCCAACCAGTATTGCCTTGGTTAGAGCTGATCAGAAAATTTCTGTGAAAACAAAATTTTGATCCAAAATATGAGAGGAAATCACAAATGTTTGTGTTTTACTAACCTGTTGTTCTCCTCCTTAGCCTGGTTTCCCACTTTATCCACTACTTTTAGCTGCCCCCCAAATCACAAATAACTATGAAAGGTACTTAAAATATAATTGCCAGAAACTGATACAAAATTCCCTAGAAGGGTTACTAAGTTGCTGGAAATGAGTGCGCTTGCCAAACACTACTTCCAGGATAGTTGTCACAAGCTAAGATTCTTGTTCCCTGTACTGTATGTTACACAAAGGTCCAGCTCGCTAAGAAATTCTGTTGTGATTCCAATGGAGAGCTTTTAGCAAACATCCTGGTAGCAGGCGAATGAAGGGCAGCAATTGCCTGACAGTCTTCCAGCCATATAAGGTTTTTTGATAAGTTCTCTTTGTGCTATAGTATCTCGATTTTGTGGCAACCTTTCATCTCCTTTCCTCCTTCATACAAATGTGCACCTGTCCTACATGGCTTAATCCCTTGTGATTTATGGCTGGCAACTAAATGCAATGGGTTCGTGGAATCTGAGTGCCTTTCATCAAATAAGTCTTATGAGCAGCCATGAAGCAAAGCTGTATAGCTTTAGTACCTAAATTAAAAATTAATTGGTAAAAAGTGCTTCTCAAATATTGCATATTACTTATTTTCTGAATCATGGAGCCTAATTCTCCTCTCTCGTAATAATGGCTTTTAATTGAAAGGAGAATTAGGCCAACTATTTTATTCATCTGGGGGTTTGTGACATTTTTATTGCAAATCTAGAGTTAAATTCACACAGTGAAGTCAGCACAGCAAAGCAGATCCTCAGGCTGGGTGAGGCCTGAACCAAACATCATGGGAAGTTAGAGAAGCATAAGTACCACAGACAGAACCAGCTTTCCTTGCAGAATCTGTGGTTTCAATTAAGGTTACCAGTAGGTCCTCTGCCTATATGAGGCTTCACCTCATAGAGACTGCACTTGCCTCCCTAATGGGGAATGTTTAGCAAAATGTTATGAATCTGATCTCTCTGAGTTTTCTGTGGGAGTGGAGGACAGGAGGTTTGGAAATTTTAAGTCCCATTTAAAAAGATCTTAAGCATACATTCCTTGCATACATGCACAACTCCCATTGAAAGTAACAGGAGTTTTTGTTGTTCGAAGTATGCAGGACTAGGGCACTCTTCTGTTTGAAACTGGAGATCTTGTTTTGTGTGTGTTCACTAATGCTTTCTGGCCACCTTCTAAATAACAAATTGGTTTTATTTTAGGATCAGCCCTTCACGTGGTAGGAGTTTCTCTAAAACAGTGGTTCGCAAACTTGTTCCGCCGCTTGTGCAGGGAAAACCCCTGGTGAGCCGGGCTGGTTTGTTTATCTGCTGTGTCTGCAGGTTTAGCCAATCGCAGCTCCCAGTGACCGCGGTTCGCTGCTCCAGGCCAATGGGAGCTGCTGGAAGTGGCGCGGGCTGAGGGACGTGCTGGCCGCCACTTCCAGCAGTTCCCATTGGCCTGGTGCAGTGAACCGTGGCCACTGGGAGCTGCAATCGGCCAAACTTGCGGATGCAGCAGGTAAACAAACTGACCCGGCCTGCCTGAGGCTTTCCCTGCACTAGCGGCGGAACAAGTTTGGGAACCACTGCTCTAAAACATAGAAATCAAGCCGTTTTAATAGTAATGTAAAGCAATCAGTGCTATCTGATTTTTCTCTGAACATGAAACTTAATGTTCTAATTTCCAGACAAAAATATACAATAAGATTATGCAACTTTCCACTTCCAACATGTCTATGGGGGAAATGACTGCAGGCCAGATCTGTAACCTGGTTGCCATAGATACAAACCAACTGATGTGGTTCTTCTTCCTCTGCCCTAACCTTTGGGCTATGCCTGTGCAGGTAAGAACATGGAATGTTCATATGTTGTTAATGTACTTACACCTATAGTGATCATTCTCTCATGAATTTTATTGAAGCAGAGAGAACAAGAAGATAGAAATGAATTTAACAGAAGTAAGAGTGTTATAACAAGAATAAAAGAGGGTTTTCACTTAGAATGTCATAAATTTCCTCAAGACTGTGTAGGTCATGTTTGAAAATAGCGTGTAATTTGACAGTGTGTTAGACTTATATTGGGAATTAACTCTTGGAGTGTTGCCAAACAAACTTCGTTTTCTGCCACAAATACCATCAGGAGCTGCCCCTTGTACCAATCGCATTACTTTAATGCACCATTACGTTAACTGCATTGTGACACAACAGCAAAGGGGCTAACCATAGACCATTACAATCACTTGTTTTCTGAATCCCAGTGGTGACCCACTGGAAGGTGTAAGGGAAGCAGGAGCTTACTGAAATCACTTAAGGCTCAATCGTGCATTCTTTGGTCATTCAACAAAACTGCCATTGCCTCCAGCTCATGCCAAACTCCCCTGTAAGCCCAAGGACAGTAACAGCAGGCCTTTTTCACTTAAACACCTATGCTCATTAGCCTTTCTTAAGCTGTTTTCAAAAACATATTTTAAACATTAGTCTTCAATTTTAGTGCTCATGAAAGTGGGAAACTAATAGCACTGGCCCCCAGGAGTATTGTACCGATGGGCACTGTGTATACTTTTCACCAAATCCCTCCCGGTACAGTTCATTTCATCCTGACTCCTCTGCTATTTTAGCCATGGATCTCTGTCAGTCATAGAGTGCCAACATCCTATCAAATTGTACAGTATTTTGTACTGGCTTTTCATTGTGGATAAATGTTTAACAGGAGCTAGACGCAGGCCACTAAATTTATATCCCAAAATATGATTTGCTGCCTTGCCCCAGAGGATAATACACGCACTCACTATTCCTACTCCTAGAAATATCCTTCAGGGCCATTACATTTTTGCAACTCTTTCCTCTTGTTGTGAATTCCAGATGGACCAAATGAAAAATCTGGAAGAAAACACAATTGTTTCTACACAGGCAACTGCATTGTTTTAGGTACCTATTTGGCCTAATTTGCTACAGTATTTAGCCTAGCCAAAAGCTACACTACATACACAGCGTAATATGTGGGCTTGTGGTACTAATAATTTCAAATGGCTGTGGCTGTTATTTTACACAGGTGCCTTTTAATGTATCCAGATCCTATAACTAGCAGCAAATCCCAGTCATAACTCGTGCTTATGCGATTGCACAGCTTCGTTTGCCACATGAAATCAGTTTGCTACCTTGTCCCCTCCTTTTTCCTTGCTCTCCTCTATTTACATGTCCATCCACAGTTCTTCACTCTTGTTTTTCCACTTGTACAGTACTGCCACCACCAGTTGTTGGCTCTTAATTGCCCAGTTCTGAAGTCCTTATGCATATGTAATGCCCAGTGAAATCAGGTTTGCTTGCATCAGGGCTTTAAGATGAAAAAAGTACAAAGTCCCTAGGTGTCTAACCCACTAAAACAGAGAGAGAGTGTAATTTACTTAGTTTGGAAAAGTCAATATTTAACAAAACCATAGAAACCTCCAAAACTCCCATTGGTAATTTTAAGAGGAGGTTAACAGTACTACAGAGTCACTGTATGGAAATTATTTCATCTGACATAAATACAGCAACTCCGATTGTATTTGTTGGGCTGCTTTTTTTGTTTTTGCCAAGAATGCCCACCTGACAAATATAAATAGTCAACAGTGAAAGAGAACAGACTCTAAATTAATATGCGGCTTTTTAAAGTAGACAATTCAGTTTCAAATACATCAGTGATATTTCTGTTCTGTTCATACTGCAAAGGTACTTTGTGAGCAAAGTTACATAGGGAATGGTCTGGAAAATCTAAAAGTCAGAAGAATGGATGTAATCTAACTCAGCTGCTCTAAACTTCATGTTGATTACTCCTGTCCCAAGCAGGTATAATTTCCATGAGGGTATGTATGAGGATGCAGCTGGCCTGAACATACAGGTATTGATAATGTAATCATCCATTGGGCATTGAGGAAATAAGGCTTCTGGATCAGAAGAAAACATTTAGTATCGATGATACCACAGTAGTCTAGTGGATAAGGCACTGGCCTAGAAATCAATAAATCTGGGTTCTGCTCCTGCTGTAACCTTTGGCAATCCACTTAACTTCTCTGTTCCTGTGTGTTTGTATCCATAAAATCAGAATAATGATTCTTATGCCCTCTTTTGTAAAGCACTTGGAGATCTAACTGTTATTATTCAGCTTCCTTGAAATTTTAATTTGCAATAAAAGACAGCTATTTTATGCTGCTGGCTTTATAGACTTTTATTTCAAAGGGAATTGGGAGGTACTAGTTTGCAATTCCAATATTTTGAAAACTGCAGGGACAAAAATGTAAACCATCAAACAATATAAGTTCTGCAGAGCTCAAGCAAAGCCTGTTCCTAAATTCATACCAAGATCTAAATGTGTGTAAAATTTAATGCAAATAAATCATTTACCACTTTTATTATTTATAACATGTTTTAAAAGAAAAGTGCAAAAATTCTTACATTTTAGTGATGCAATAAATAATGCTCTATTTGTGGAGAAAATGTATGTTTTTTCACGTTAGAATTATTGCCATAAATGGGAGTTTCATGTGCAGATTAAGGGCATGATAAAGACCCCAACACAATAGCGCTTGTCATTGCCAGGGCAATACACTGGATTCCCACATCAGATCTTTTTTCCTAACTTGGTTTGTCACTTACATAACCCTCAAATCAGACTGAAGTAGCTATAGCAAAGTTTGTCAGTCAAAAGAACAGAGGGACTTAATAGGCTAGATCTTATAAAAATAAGTGTTATTTCTAGAGCTGGTTAGGAATTTACTGATTAGACATTTTTTCATCAGAAAATGCAGATTCATTAAATAGGTTTCTCAGGTCCAGGATGGAATCTTTGGTGTGTGAATGAGTCTAGAATAGCCATTGGCCAGAATAGCTAGTACCCAGGAAGGTAAGGAACTAACCTTGGATACATTCTAGGGTATGGGTGATTGCTCTGTTCCAGGTGAGTGCCCTAACTGTGTGTGCGTGAGAGAGAGAGAAAAAACTCAGTTTCATCCCAATTGTGGACCAAAAACAAATGTTGAAACCTCAAAACTTTTCACATAATAGAATTCTTGTTTTCCAGCCATACCTAGCTTTTTCACAACAGTGTCTTTCAGCGCATCCTCATCTGCCCCATTTATGATTATCGTTACCAGTCTGGACTACAGGAATAAATAATTGTGTGATGTTCTTGTACAGAAAAATGAATTGGTTCATCAAAAATGGGAGAGTTGAATCAAACAATTATCTGAGCAAGCAAAGTAACATTATTCATTGAACCCATTTCCATCTAATGCTGTTCAGAAGTTATATTTAACAGTCAGTGCTGGAGGTGAGATAACGTCAAGTAACGTTACTTTAGTTACTCAGTATTACTGAGCTGCATGTTATTAGAAGGCCACATGGAGAGAGAGAAGTGATGTCTTCTGGATGAGGAGGCTTTATATCTTCACTTGCAATCCAATTAATCATCCCCTCTTGAACTGCCTGGAGAATGCTCACACTTTTGAAATATCTAATGTATTACTTTCTGTTGTCATTCTAATAATATTAGTGCTTTATTGAAGCTCTTCTATGGCATGACATGAGCTGGAACACGAGGAATTGTGGATGATTCAGTAGCGAAATTCCCATTGACTCCAACAGAAGCTGCATCAGACCTCAGATGTCAAGTTAATGCATGAGAATTGAACATAATGTCCATTGGCACAGAAGGGAGGCTGGCTATGCAGAAAGCAGACTAAAATAAAAACTAGTAAACAAATTACAAAGTAGCAGCTTTTTTTTTTAATTGCTTTCACTTTTAGGGCCAGATCTTCATCTAATATAAATGGCTGCAGCTCCACTGGGCTCTTCATGCTCTAATTTCTGGTTTACATTTCAAAAAATATATCTACATTAAAATGCATTGTTATCCTACAGCATTCTGCAGCAAATCAGGATAATTCCCATATTGTTTTTGTGGCATGCCAAATGCACTGTGCTATAGAAATCAATGAATTCTGCATCATGTTTGTCAGACTCTTCTCCAAGATGCCTTTGCCCCACACCCATTCATTGCTTTTCCTAATAATACGGCATCAGCACTTAAATGGATGCTCAAAAGTCTTTTAATCAAAAATTGAACAAACCAAGCAATTATTTAAAACAAATTAATTTTTACTTTGGAGAGACTTAACCAACATTGTAGCCATTTTTATGAGTTTAATAACTTCTCCTTGATTAGAAGATTTGCACATGTATAATTTTTTTTCTAAAAGGGTACAGACTTTGAGCCCTATCTTGTTCCAACTGAAGTGAATGGGAGTTTTGCTATGGCTTTCAGTTGCTGCCTGATTCTAGCCCATTGAAGTCAATAGAAAGATTCCCTAGGAGCAGTATTAGACCCTGTAAGGGCTTTTACCTTTCTGCCATAGATGTCCTCCTTTCTCGATGGAAAATCTCACATCCTTAAACCCCCAAGTCATTGAGAAGGATAATTTATATTTTTAATCAAACATACTTTACTTTACCTTTTAAAACCAGACACAAGGCAGATTTTTATTCATCTGTAACAGAATCAGTCATACTAGTGAGTTTCTTGGTCATGGTAAATTGTCATAAATATCCCTGTCGTGGTCAGAGAAGAGCTTTGAGGTTTTGCTTAAAGGAAGTTATGTAAAGTTTCATTACAGGATTTTTTAAAACCATGATCCTCTTGGAATTGTGATGTAACTACTTGCTAGCTGCCAAATAATATTTTAATGGGCTGAGAACAATAACTAGCCACTCTTCTAGAGAGACAAGGTGGATGAGGTAATGTCTTTTATCGGACCAGCTGATATTACCTCACCCACCTTGACTTTCTAATATCTTGGTACCAACACAGCTACAACAACACTACATATCATGATTATGTGGTGTCTTGCATGATGAGGATTAGAATTCATTGCAATAATAATTAGATGTTTTGACTACTAATGTCCACACCCTTGTACGGCACAGGTATTTTTGTCCAATGCGTGCTCTGTATATTGAAAACGTTTACATCTCATATCGCAGTATGGGGGAGAAGATGAGGATAGGATCACTTTTAATCAACTGTAAAGTACAGGATCATAGTCTGCTGTCCCAGATGCTGGCCACTCCCACAGCTTGGGACAGTGAACCTCATAAGTTTGCACCCACAAAACTTGTCTATGGGGCAGATAAAATAAATAGGTTTCCCGCTCCTCTCTGTTCCATCCCCAGAATCAGTGGATCCCCTGAGAACTTGGCAGTCCACAAAGGTTAGGGCTGTCTACTTGGAGTTCCTGTGCCTTTGCACTGGCTTCATGAACTCATGGGGTTTCACTTTCTGGCCTTAGTTGGAGCTGTGCTGCCAGGCTCCTCCTCACGGAGGGTTCTGTGGCATATTTGCATCCTTCCAAGACTCTCTCTTGGGTGGGAAGATCTGCCCCTTACTGATTTAGGGCCTCTTGCTACAAACAGCTCCATGGAAGAAACTGACACTAAGGTCTTCAGTGGCAGTTGTACACTGAAAGACACCCTACTGAAGTCAATGGAAAGAATCCCATTGACTTCAGCGTGCTATGGATCATACCCATGGAAGACTTTTATAGGATCAGACCCTTATGACTGCAAATAGTTTGTAAAGTGTATTTCAATTAATATTTAACTTTTGTTCCTAGAGGATTCCCATCCAGCATGTACTGTTCCTCCTTTATACCTTTCATGACACTGTATTTTTCTAAGTAAACACTGCAGGGTATTTTTAAAAGGATGCCTTGTCAACTTTAATACATTTTAAATAATCTGTAGAGATGGACCAAAGGATTATTTGGGGCGGAGGAGGCTGCAAAGGGTCAAAGGAAGCTTTGCATTAACCCGTTGAATAAGATCAGACACTAATGGGAAAAATAAAGAGTCTATTTTCCTCTCCATATGCACACATAACTCCCATTAATATCAGTGGAAGCTATGGGCTTAGTCTTCATCTTACTCTCCTAATGTGAACGTAACTCTGACATCAGTGGAGGTTATACATGTGTAAGCATTATAGGAATGAGTCCAGACAGAGAGAACATTAGGCAAAATATTAGGGAAATTACTACATTATATTTTTAATTAACTTAAGGGGAATGGGACATGAAATTGATTTTCTAATTATATGTCCTATGCCCTGATTTTATGTGGAAGGTTAGAGTTTAGTTTATATAATCTTATTGGACAGAATGTCAGTTGCCCAAATTGTTCACACGTTTGTACATTAGTACATCATTACTGGGAATGTCCTGACTGATGGGTTACGTTTATAATGATGGTTATAGGATCTAAGGGCAAAATTCTCCTCTCCAATCTACGCTGCTGTTTTATACCTCAATACCTGCAGCACAGACTGGCAATGAGCATTTTGTCCTTCGCTACTTCCATTCACTAAGGGACTGTGTGTTTGACACACAAGATCATGAAACTTCTTACAGGTTTACAGCTGAGTTTATCTGAGGTGGAGATTTTCAGTGGCATTAATTCTCCAATGATTTTGTTCCTTATTTCTTTGTGCATTATAATGTACAGTGTGGCCTTTGTCTGCAGCAATGCCATCACTGCACAGTATAATATCCTGCTTTCTGCTTTAAATTCAAAATGAGTAAAATATCAACTGTATCTTTAACATTCTTTAATACTGTTCTCCATTGTGGGAAACTGCCAATCTTATGTATGTATAAATCCCAATGAATTAAATTAGACTTTTCCTATGCATCATGGACTGAAAGATTGAGACCAAACTTGGAGCTGTAGGTTTCCCCTTAATTTAAAAAAAAAGGGGATGAGACCTTAAATCTGCCAAAAATTTTGACAAAAATATGAGCAAGTATAATAAAGTACACATCATGTTATCCGATCACCAAGCGGGGGAAAGGGCTGTAGTAACTGTCAACAGAACAGTGAGAAATACCAAATGAAAAGATTTTCAACTATTTTTATTGTTTATATTACAGTAGAACCTATGATACTTTGTTGCAATACAGAGCACTGCAATATTCTATATATGGTATCTGTAGCAGGGAATCCAGGCAGTACAGAAATGTACAGCAAGCTTTTCTAAACTTCTTGCAATCTGAGATTAAAAACACACAGCCCACCAATGAAAGAAGACCCCTGTATGTTTATTTAGAATCACACTGGAACATCCATATTTTTCCACACCTAGCTGTCCTTTTTCTACCAGTAGTAAGTTAATGAGACTCTGAGCAGGGTAAATTGACCATAATTATGGGTTTGGTTTGGGTTTGGGTTTTTTGGGGTTTTTTTGTACTTTAGCTTGACCTCTGCTCCTCCCATCTTTGTTCAGACCACATGCCTTCATTGGAGATTGCATAGCTTTGATGGATTTTAAACACTTTATATGGTAGGTTGGTAATGCAGCATATGAAGCAAAACTTCTGAGGTTGTACGTGAAACCCTGAGGCAGGCTTTGTCATAGTGAAATCCTTTTTTTCAGCACACAATCCAGGGGCATTTATGGCCTTCACTGTCTGCTTATTCTTTGCTGTGTGTCTACAATGAGGTAATTCCTTGTCTTTTCACCCTTTCTTACATCAGATTATTGTAGGTGTGCTTCTGCTGTACTACCTGCTTGGAATCAGTGCCTTAATTGGAGCAGTAGTGATCATAGTTCTTGCACCTGTCCAGTACTTTGTGGCAACGAAACTCTCACAGGCCCAAAGAAGCACATTGGTAAGTATCTCTGGTATTTCTTCATTCATCTGCATTTAGAATTGCAAAGCTAAGCCTTTGACATTGACCAAATACTGCCTGTCAAAGATTTTGAAACATTCTAGTATGTCAAAGGCAGGATGTGAAAGTGATGAAAAGACAAGCAGCAAGGACACAATTTGTCTTAGAATTATTCTCTTAAATGGTTGGGGATTTTTTTTCTCTTTACAGTAACTTGAGATTTGACCATTCTTCTCCTTTCCTGTCTTATAAATTAAAACTCAGTCAATGATCATTGTGTCCACTGAAATGCTATTGTACATAATAGAACCAAATGCTCATCCCACACAAAGCCCAAAAAAATGAACCTAGTTGTGGGGGGGTGGGGAGGGCATAGAGAGAAGGACTCCTTCAGTCTAGCTCAGAACCAAGTCACAGAGCATAGGCGCAGCATAGGGCAAGATTAGAAAGGCAAAGACACCAAATGAGCTCAAACTAGCTATGGGAATAAAGGGAAACAAGAAGACTTTTTATCAATTCATTAGAAGCAAGAGGAAGACCAAGGACAGGGTAGGCCCACTGCTCAGCAAGGAGGGAGAAACAGTAACAGGAAACTTGGAAATGGCAGAGATGCTTAATGACTTCTTTGTTTCGGTCTTCACCAAGAAGTCTGAAAAAATGCCTAACATAGTGAATGTTTCTGGGAAGGGGTTAGGTTTAGAAGATAAAATAAAAAAAGAACAAGTTAAAAATCACTTAGAAAAGTTAGATGCCTGCAAGTCACCAGGGCCTGATGAAATACATCCTAGAATACTCAAGGAGCTAATAGAGGAGGTACCTGAGCCTCTAGCCATTATCTTTGGAAAATCATGGGAAACAGGAGAGATTCCAGAAGACTGGAAAAGGGCAAATATAGTGCCCATCTATAAAAAGGGAAATAAAAACAACCCAGGAAACTACAGACCAGTTAGTTTAACTTCTGTGCCAGGGAAGGATAATGGAGCAAGTAATTAAGGAAATCATTTGCAAACACTTGGAAAGGTGGTAAGGTGATAGGGAATAGCCCAGCATGGATTTGTAAGAAAACAAATCATGTCCAAACAATCTGATCGCTTTCTTTGATAGGATAAACGATCTTGTGGGATAAAGGGAGAAGCGGTGGATGTGGTATCTAGACTTAGTAAGGCATTTGATACGGTTCGCATGATATTCTTATTGATAAACTAGCAAATACAATTAGAGGGGCTAACTATAAGGTGGGTGCATAACTGGCTGGATAACTGTACTCGAGAGTGTTATTATGGCTCCCAATCCTGCTGAAAGGGTATAACAAGTGGGGTTCTTCAGGGGTTGTTTTGGACGGCTCCTGTTCAATATCTTCATCAACGACTTTAGATGTGGCATAGAAAGTTTGCTTTATTAAGTTTGCAGATGATACCAAACTGGGAGGTATTGCATGCTTTGGAGGACGGGGTCAAATAAAATGATCTGGACAAATTGGAGAATGGTCTGAAGTACACTGGATGAACGTTTAATAAAGACAAATGCAAAGTGCCTCCACCTTAGGAAGGAACATCAGTTTTCACACATCACAGAATGGGCAGAGACTGTCTAGGAAGGAGTAACGGCAGAAAGGGATCTAGGGGTTATGTGGAGACCACAAGCTAAATATGAGTCAACAATGTGATACTTGTTGCAAAAAACAACGTATTCTGGGATGCGTTTAACAAGTGTGTTGTGAGCAAGACACGATAAGTCTTCTTCGCTCTACTCTGCCGCTGGTTTAGGCTCAACATGGAAGTATTGTGTCGGCAGTTCTGGGGCACGGTATTTTCAAGAAAGATTGGAGAATTGGAGAGGGTCCAGAGAAAGAGCAACAAGAATGATTAAAAGTCTTGAAGAAGCATGACCTAGCCGAAGAAGGGCTGAAGAATTAGGGTTTGTTTAGTTGGAAAAGAGAAGACTGAGAGGGGACATGATAACAGTTTTCAGATAATCTAAAAGGGTAATCATCAGGAGAGAGAGAAAACTGGTTCACCTTAGCTTGTAATGCTAGAACAAGAAGCATGGGCTTAAACTTGCAGCAAGGGAGATTTAGTTGGACATTAGGAAAAATTTCCTAACTGTCAGGGTAGTTAAACACTGGAATAAATTGCCTAGGGAGGTTGTGGAATCTCCATCTCTGGAGATATTTAAGAGTAGGTTAGATAAATGTCTATCAGGGATGGTCTAGACAGTATTTGGTCCTGCCATAAGGGCAGGGGACTGGACTCAATGACCTCTTGAGGTCCGTTCCAGTCCTAGAGTCTATGAATCTATGAACTAGTGGTGCGGGGGATTGCTGCAGAATCCCGAGGTCCCGGCTGCCAGCCACGTATGCCTGGGGTCCCAGCTCTCAGCCTCAGCTTGGTGGGGTAGACAGGGATAAGAGGGCTGGCTTTCAGCACCCCCACTATTAAAAATGTTCCAGCGCCACTGTCACAGAGTATCGGTGCAAACACACCCGGCTATTATTGTAGTCTCTGAAAAGTACTAGCAGCATGCAACATGATACATGTGGGGGTTTGGTCTGTAGAACCCCATAGTTTGCATAGCCACTGGTCATCCCTTAACCCTGCCCTGGACTTGCATTTATATTCTCCCCCCACCCAATCACGTGCACTGCTGCAGCCCATGTTGCCACGGATCAGTGCTTCACAGCACAAAGAATGTGGAGCCCTCCTCTGAAGCCTGTCCCTATACTCAGTAGAATCACTATTTCATTGCCTCTCCAGCCATGTGAACCCGTTTAGGGGGTCAGGGGACAAGATTTGCTCCTTGAAATCTACTTTGCCCTCAGTATGCACACCTAGCACTGAGTATTAATGGGAGTTATACATAAGTATCCCCACCTCCAAATACCTTCCATAGTATCAATTCCTCTAGAAATGTGTGTGACCTTCATCCTCATATCTGATCATTAATGGGTTGCCTTGGAGAAAAAGAAACAAATTATGAAACAACATATGTGTTCAGTTTAGTACATCATTACTAGCACATTATACAGTGGCAGTCTGTGTGGCTTTTAATTACCATGTAAAAATGTTTATTTCACATTATCGGCAGCTACTGAGATTTACTTTATGTGGGAATATTTCATTACACAGTGAAAATTCAGCAAACATTCTTGGCACTAGAAGTCATGCCAACCCCTGGGTGTGACTGAAAGCCGCTGTAGGGGGGAGATTTTCATTAGCAGCTAGGTGATTTAGGAGCACCAGTCCCATTGAAGGTCAGTGGGACTTTGTGCTCCTAAGTCACCTAGATACTTTTGAAAATCACACCCCTAGAAAGAGAAAGTTGAATGGACAGAGCCATTGAAAATATTATTGACTGATTACTGTATGCAACCAGTTGAGGACTGCAGGCAGTTTACACAGTGACACAGATCCTCATTCTAAGGTGCTCTGGTAATCTTCATTAAATTAATTTACATGTAATTGTTGCAGGAATATTCCAATGAGAGACTAAAGAAAACAAATGAGATGCTTCGGGGCATTAAACTCCTTAAACTCTATGCCTGGGAACATATCTTTCACAGCAGTGTGGAGGAAACCCGGCAAAAGGAAATGACCAGCCTTAAAGCCTTTGCTCTCTATACCTCCATATCAAGTAAGCTGTTTCCTTATCACACTGATGAGCTCATGTACTGGTACATTATTATCTCCTAATGAGTTTACCATTTCTCAGCTGCCATAGATCCTGCTGCTTTAGGGTCTGATCCCATACTCCTTATTGTGCAGGCAGATCTTCCCTTTGATTCAATAAAGTTTGGTTTATGCATGTGTGCCCTGAATAATTAGACCCTTAATGAGCTAAAGAAACCTAATATCTACAAAATCTGTCAATTCAAGTAATCCGTAGAATTTTTTCTCTTTTACAAAATGTGAATTTGGAGGTCAGCGTGAAGGACAAATAGCGGCAGGTAGAGGAGGGCTCCCTAGGAGAGTTTAGTGCTGTGTAGCCTTCCTCCTCTGACTCTGCCTATGCTCACCAAACCTGTCTAGCATCACTTTCTATTGTTCCAGTCTTAAACCTCACTGGAATGGAGAGTGCCATGTATCAAGCAATATACACCTCAGTACAGAACAAGGAGTAATGGTCTCAAGTTACAGTGGGGGAGGTTTAGGTTTGATATTAGCAAAGACTTTTTCACTAGGAGGGTGGTGAAGCACTGGAATGGGTTACCTAGGGAGTGGTGTAATCTCCTTCCTTAGGGGTTTTTAAGGTCAGACTTGACAAAGCCCTGGGTGGGATGATTTAGTTGGGGATTGGTCCTGCTTTGAGCAAGGGGTTGGACTGGATGACCTCCTGAGGTCCCTTCCAACCCTGACATCCTATGATTCTGTGGTAGTGAGGCTGCAGAACAGAAAGATATCACAGGCTTCTTACCTAGATGGTTTCATTATGAAACTATGGTGATTTTCAGCAGGATCCTAGTATTCTGGGGGTGGGTGAAGCTGTGAGACTCTAAGCAATTTTCAGCATTCCAGGGTTTTTTTATTCCATCTTCAATCTTACTTCGTCTCATAGCCTGTAAAGCATTTACTCTACCTCTGAGTTGAGCTGAGCCAAGCCTATAATTAAAGAGGTAGTAAAAAGTTCCTATAACCTCAGGTCAGGAGTATCTGTACCTTTGCTGCTTTAACTTAGGCCACGTTTACACTGCAAACTTACATCAGTAGAACTATGTTGCTCAGGGGCATGAAAAATCCACACCCCAGAGTGATGCAGTTATAACAACCTAACCCCTGGTGTAGACAGCGCTATATTGACAGGAGAACTTCTCCCATTGACATAGTTATAGCCTCTTACAGAGGTGGATTAACTATGCCAATGAGAGACGCTCTCCCATTAGCATTGTAGCATCCTCCCTAAAGTGCCACATCAGTGCCGCTGCAGCTTTTTAAGTGTAGACTTTCCCTTAGGCTGTCAATAGAGCTACATTGATTTACACTAGCTGATGCTCTGGCATACTATATTGGGATTATAAAGGCACAGAACTCATTATTTTTCTCAGTATAGATATAAATAGAGTTACAAGCATAACCAACATCAGATCTGCAGATGGAAAAGCACAATACCTGATCCCAGATCTAAGGTGTTCAGTTAATTTCCTTTTTTCTCAGTTCTGTTTCCCTTTGTCCAAGGACAGTGCTTTTGACAGAATCCAACTCATCTGCAATACCTGAACTCGGAAATAAATTTCTTTTAAAAACATTTCAATATACCACGTTTGGAAATGCATCCTTTTGTTTGTTTGTTTGTTTAAAATAGTTTCATTTAAAGAAATTAATTGGCCCCATTAAAATAACTGGCAAAACTCCCATGGACTTCCATAGAATCAGGATTTCACCTCCAGTCCTGACTACAACAACCATTTTCCCTCTACCCCCAAGTGAATCAGTTGGATAGGTCGCTGTTACGATCATACACTAGAGGAGTATATTGCCAGTGGGCAGTCTGCAGCAAAAGAGGGTCTATCCATGACCAAACTTTGCTGGGTTCTCTGCTTAGACATGCACAAAAAACAAATCTATGTTCTTCAAAACTCCCACAGGTAAATTTCAAATATAGTGGCTTAGTGGATTTAAGAAACCCAGAGCTCTAGGATGCAAATTTCTTAAAGGCCTTAGGAAGATGTTCCTTATCAAAGGTCCTGCATCAAAATTTCTCCATATTTCATACATGTGACAACTGTGCAGCAGGAAGGTCATGGGGGACAGAGTTGAGGTTGTTTTGAACTTCAGCAGAAACATTTCATTTTATCTTTTTTAAAATGTAAACATAACTTTGAATTTTCCAGGCTTTTAAACATTTTTTGGTTGTTTTGTGCGGGGGAGGGGGAATCATTTTCCTTTAAAAAAAAAAAAGCCTAATTATTGATCAATATTTACAATTTAATTCTTGATTTAACCAAATTTTTACCTGGAAATATAAATATATGCAATATTCATTAATGCAAACATTCTAAATAAGAATTAGAGCTGCATTAACGTGACAAATTCATTTTTTAAACATACAGAAAATGAAGAAATGGAGTATATTTTCAGGATTCGTTATAGATATTTTTTAATGTTTGAAAACAGGAAGGATAGTCTACCAATGTCTAACAGCACATTAAATCCTTCTGGGAGTTCATGTCCAAAAAATGACAGCCAAGGAGTCAGCCAAAACTGTTTGAGGGTCAAATGAGGATATTCCGCAGGAGAAGATAAAATAACTTGGGAATATTTTTACTGTCTGAACATTGACTAAGCCTGGTGAACGGAAAAGACAGGCATGGATATAAATAAAAATTGAGGTTAACCTCTTTCTTTAGTATTACGAAACTGCTGATATTTTCCTATGATAGATAAAATGAGGTATCTTATAATATGCTTAGGCTTGGAAGAAGTAGATTTTTATCAGTAAATGTCAGTAAACATCAACTTCACTGTACACACATGAACTGAAAAAAAAATATTTCCATCAGTAATATTTGAAATTTACAGATAGGCAAAGTAAGAAAATACTGCTTGAGAACTTCTTAGAGTTTGATTTTAGGATATTTACTTTGTATATTATGGCAGGTGATGTTGACAATTGAGATTTTAACTGTTCTAGAACTTTAATGATAGCAGAAATTGAGATAAGGACGTTAATTATTGTGTGACCTCTTTTAATTTCCTATAACTGTGAAAATTTAAATCAATAAAAATGGAAAAAATGCTTAGAACCCATAATTTTGAACTGTGAATATGTAAATCAATAATTGAAAAGAATGCTTAAAATATAAATAGCTATAAAAATAATAAAACCCCATAAAATCAAATTCTGCCAAGCAAAAATATAAGAACATAAGAATGCCCATACTGAGTCAGACCAGTGGTCCATCTAGCCCAGTATCCTATCTCTGACAATGGCCAGTGCCAGATGCTTCAGAGAGTATGAGCAGAACATGGCAACTATCAAATGATCAATACCCTGTCATCCAGTCCCAGCTTCTTGCTGTTGGAGGTTTAAGGATGCCTGGAACATGGGGTTGCCTCCCTGATCATCTTGGCTAACAGCCATTGATGGACCTTCCTCTGTGAACTTATCTAATTCCTTTTTGAACCCATTTATACTTTTGCCTTCATAACAGCCTGTGGTAATGAGTTGCACAGTTTGCGTGTGTGTGTGTGTGTGTGTGTGTAGAGGTACTTCTTTATGTTTGTTTTAAACCTACTGTTTTGTTTTAAAACTGCCTATTAATATCATCAGGTGTTAGTTCTATGTGAAGGGTTAGTAACACTTCCCTATTCATTTGCACTATCTCATGCACAGGGCCGGCTTTAGAAAGTGTGGGGCCCAATTCAAACATTTTCGGCGGGGCCCTGGCAGGGATGACTTAAAAAAAAAAAGTGGAAAAAAAAGCCTTTAATTTCTTTCATGTATTATTTACTTTCCATAACTATATAAATAATAAAATTATATATTATGTACATTGCATCATATATGCTGTTGATTGGTTATTAATGACTGCTGTTTCACATGTGTGGGTCCCCGCCACTCCCTGGGGCTGTGCACATGTGTGGGTCCCAGCTGCTCCCTGCCCCCCTCATTGAAGCAGGTATGCAGGGTTACTGCCCTGGGAACTGCAGGGCACAAGTGGACATGGGGCTGGCTGGAGGCAGGGCAGGGGCTGACTGGAGGTAGGTCTGGCTGCAGGCAGGGCAAGGGGTGTGGGGCTGGTTGGAGATAGGGGGTGTGTGGGGCGGGCTGGCTTCAGGCAGGGCCACGGGGGGATGCAGCAGGGGTTGGCAGGGCTGGAGACAGAGGAGTGTGAGACTGGCTGGCTTCAGGCAGGGGGGTGCAGCAGGGGTTGGCTAGAGACAGGGCAGGGTGTGCAGGGCTGGTGCGGGCAGCAGTGTGTGGGGGGCTGGCTGGCTTTGGGCAGGGCCACAGGGGTGTGTGGTAGACACGGCAGGGGGTTTGACAGGGACTGGCTGTGGGCACGGGGTGCAGAGCTGGCTGCAGGCAGGGGGAGCGGGGCTGGTGTGGGCAGGGCAGGGGGTGTAACAGAGGCAGCTGGAGCCCCAGCCCTTCAAATAGCTCCCAAGCTCCCTGCTATCCCAGGGCTTTGGGGGCTATTTAAAGGGCCCCGGGCTCCCCAGCTTCTACCCCACCCTGGACCTTTTAAATAGCCGTGGGAGCCCTGGGGAGTGCATAGGGGTGGCGGGGCTCTGGCGGCTATTTAAAGGACCGGGGTGGCAGAGGCAGCTGGATCCCTGGCCCTTTAAATAGCCCCCAGAGCCCCTCACTACCCCAGGGCTCTGGAGGCTATTTAAAGGCCCGGAGCTCCAGCCAGGAGAGCGGGGCCATGGGGCTTGCCGCGCTCTGGCTGGAGCTCCAGCCAGGAGAGCGGGGCTTGCCGCGCTCCGGCCGGGGCTCCAGCCAGGAGAACGGGGCCTTGGGGCTTGCAGCACTCCAGCCGGAGCTCCAGCCGGGAGAGCAGGGCCACGGGGCTTGCCGCGCTCCGGCCAGGGCTCCAGCCAGGAGAGCGGGACCGCGGGGCTTGCCGAGCTCCGGCCAAAGCTCCAGCCGGGAGAGCGAGACTTGCTGCGCTCCGGCCGGGGCTCCAGCCAGGAGAGTGGGACCGCGGAGCTTGCCGCACTCCAGCCGGTGCTCCAGCCGGGGCCATGGGTCTTGCTGCGCTCCCACCTGCGCTTCGCTCAAGGGAGCGGGACCACGGAAGACCCCTGAGCAGATCGCAGCCAGGGACCCGGGGTAAGTTTAAAAAAAAATAAAAAAGTGTGGGAATCGGGCGAATCAGCCTAAAGCCGGCCCTGCTCATGCATGATTTCATAGACCTCTATCATATCCCCACCAAGTTGTCTCTTCTAAGCTGAACAGTCCTCGTCTTTTTAGTTGTTCCATACCCCAACTCATTTTTGTTGCCCTTCTCTGCACCTTTTCCAGTTCTAATATATCTGTTTTGAGATGGGGTGACCAGAACTGCACACAGTATTCAAGGTGTGGGTGTATCATGGTTTTATATGGTGGCATTATGATATTTTCTGTTTTATTATTTATCTCTTTCCTAATAGTTTGTACCATTGTTACCTTTTTTTGACTGCCACTGAACCCTGAGAGAATGTTTTCAGAGAATGGTCATGACTTTTCACTTTTCAACATTGAATTTCATCTGCCATTTTGTGATGTAGTGGCCCAGTTTAGTGAGATTCCTTTGTAGCTCTTTGCAGTGAGCTTGGGACTTAACTATCTTGAATAATTTTGTATCATCTGCAAATTTTTCCATGCCAGTGTTGACCCACTTTTCCAAATAATTTATGAATATATTGAATATCACAGGTCCAAGTACAGATCCTTGGGAGAACCTGCTATTTACCTCTCTCTCCATTGTAAAAACTGGCCATTTATTCTTACACTTTGTTTTCTATTTTTTAAACAGTTACTGACCCATGAAAGGACCCTCGCTCTTACCTCATGGCTGATTAGTTAGCTTATGAGCTTTTAATTAGGGACCTTGTCAAAGGCTTTCTGAAAGTCCAAGTACGCTATATCAACTGGATCACTCTTGTCCACATGCTTTTTGGCATCCTCAAACAATTCTGATAAATTGGTGAGGTATAATTTCCCTTGACAAAAGCCATGTTGATTCTTCCCCAACATACCATGTTTATCGGTGTGTCTGATTTATATTGTTCTTTACTATAGTTTCAACCAGTTTGTCTGGTACTGAAGTTATGCTTACTGGCCTGTAATTGCCAGGATCGCTTCTGGAGATTTTTTTTAAAATTGGCGTTACGTTAGCTACTCTTCAGTTATCTGGTACAGAGCTCATTTAAGCAATAGGTTACATGCCACAGTGAGTAGTTCTTCAATTTCATGTTTGAGTTTCTTCAGAACTCTGGAGTGAACACCATCTGGTCCTGGTGATTTAATATTGTTTTAATTTATCAGTTTGTTCTAAAACCTCCTATTGACACTTCAATCTGGGACAGTTCCTCAGATTTGTCACATAAAAAGAATAGCATAGCTGTGGAGGGTCTCTGCAGCAAAGACCAATGTAAAGAGTCCTTGAGTGCTGCTTGATCATCCATTGGTCCCATTGACTGGCAGGCTTCTTGTTTCTGATGTAATTAGCTAGTTGCTCTTCAAATTCTTTTTGGATTGCCTTATTATATTTTACATTTGACTTGCTAGAGCTTATGCTTCTTTCTATTTTCCTCACTAGGATCTGACTTCCAGTTTTTAAGCAATGCCTTTTTGCCTCTAACCACCTCTTTTACTCTATAGTTTAGCCATTGTGGCATTTTTTGGTCCTCTTACTCTGTGTGTGTGTGTGTGTTAATTTGGAGTATACATTTAGTTTAAAAACATCTATTATGATGTATTTAACTAGTCTTCATGAAGTTTGCAGGCATTTCACCCTTGCAACTGTTCCTTTTAATTTCAGTTTAACTAGCTTCTTCATTTTTGTGTAGTCCCCATTTATGAAGTTGAATGCTACTGTAATGGGTTTCTTTGGAATTTTTCCCCTACAAGGATGTTAATGATCACTATTACCAAGCAGGTCAGCTACATTCACCTCTTGGGCCAGATCCTGTGGTCCACTTAAGCCTAAATCAGGTATTGCCTCTTTCCTTGTGGGTTCCAAGCTGTTCCATGAAGCAGTCATTTAATGTATATAGAAATATTGTCTCAGCATTTCTTACTAAGGTGATACATACCCAGTCAATTTGAGAATAGTTGAAATCCCCCATTATTTTTGCAGTTTCTGCCTTTGTAGCTTGTCTAATCTCCCTGACCATTTCACAGTTACTGTTGCCATTCTCATCAGGTGATCGGTAGTATATTCCTCTCACTATACTCTTATTATTCAAGCATGGAATTTCTATCCATGGTTCTATGGTGCTTTGGTTCATTTAAGATTTTTGACACTCGTTTGACTCTGTGATTTCTTTCACATATAGTGCCACTCTCCCACTGATGTGACCCACTGTGTCATTCCTATATATTTAGGGTGACCAGGCAGCAAATCTGAAAGATTGGGACGGGGGTGGGAGGTAATAGGAGCATATATAAGAAAAAGATCCCAAAATCGGGACATCTGGTCACCCTATATATATATTTTTGTACCCTGGTTACTGTGTCCCGTTGATTATCTTAATTCCACCAAGTTTCCGTGATGCCTGTTATATCAATATCCTCATTTAATACCAGGCATTCCAATTCCCCCATCTTAGTATTTAGGCTTCTAGCATTTGTATATAAGCACTTGTGCATTTTGTCAATATTCTGTTGCTTGCCTTTATGTGTTATGTTTAAATAGGACTTTTTTCTTTTACATGTGACTGTTCCTCACTAGCTCCTACCTGTACTTTACCAACTTCTTCCCAGTCCTCTTTACTAGGATATAGAGTTCCCCCACTAATAAATTCATCCCTAATACACCTAATGCCCCTCTTAAAAGAGATTTGAGAGAGTGCTGTTTTCAGTAATGATAACAAGCAGATGTCTTTCCCATTCTTATGGGTTAACTGTTGCACAGAGTGACCTGAAGAAAATCTCCATGTACTCTTGAAAGATTCTCTCTTTCTCTCTCTTACCAATAGAAGTTGGTCCACTAAAAGATATTACCTCACCCACCTCGTCTTTTTAATATCCTGGGATGTTGTAACGTGGCTACAACAGCACTGCACATTGCACAAATTGCATAAATCCCAGACCTTTCCACTAGTGGGTGCAGGAAGCTTGAGAACAAAATACTTAATTAAATCAGTGGCTCTTCAAAACAAATTACTAGAATATATACAAATGAGTTATCTGTGACCTTTCTAAGTTCACCTCTTACTACAGAGAGAAAAAATATTTAACTTAGGGAAAGGAATTAGTTTTCTTGATTTTTTTTCAATAGATTTTAAATTTTTTCTCTCTCTTTTTCAATTATATTTAGATAGTGAGATAAGACTGGGCAAAACAAAAGCTCAAGTAAATGGGGTGAGTAGCTTGTGATGTGACCACAGCTGACTCTGACACGAACAAACAAGGTTCTTTCTGTGTTTTCAAATAGATAATTAGTCATTATGTAGAGTTGTTAGTTTATATTCATGTCTGGTCTGAAAGTGGACCCCAGCCAGAAGCCACATTCTTTCCAGTCCCCAACCATCTGTGCTTAATAATCTGGCCATATTAGAGAAATCAATGGCACCATGCCACAGGAGGGACCATAAAGCTAGAGGTCAGAGAGGAAACTACAGTTCATTATTTTTATTGCAGCAGCACCTGTAGACCCCATCATATTTAGTCACTGTACAAATACATATCAAGAGACAGCCCCCATCCTATAGAGGTTACAATCTAAATGGACAAGACTGATAAAACAAGTATTATTATCCCTATCTCCCAGGTGAGGAATGAGTCACAGAGAGTCAAGTGGCTTGCCCAAGGTCACAGAGGAAGTCATTGGCAGAGCTTGGAATAGAAGCCAGGTCTTGTGAAGCCCAGGTCACTGCCTTAATCACTAGAACACCTTTTTTCCCACTGTGTGAAGAGATTTCAGCTCTGTCCCTATCATTAGGGATCTGCAGCTTTTCGGGACCATTCTCTGCAGCTTTTGGTACCATTCTCTGCAGGTTCTTGACCTAAGCAACCCCATTCCTTTCCCTTTCTGTTAGGTCACAAACCCTGGCTCATCGAAGAGATGATTACAAGAAAATATCAGTATAAAAACTTGTCACCCTTCCCACCCCTCCCCTTTCCTTGTTATTTTTTTACCAGAGGAGAAACTGTAGTCCTGCAATTTTATAATAGAACCTTTAAATATTTCTCTCCTGAAATAGCAAACTAGGATGGGCCAAATCCATTCCTGGGGTATACAGGGAGTGACTCTGTTGAAGCCAGGGGTCAATCTGATCTTCCAGCAGTAACCTGACAGTTAACTCCTGTCTCAAAATGCTTCTGTTACTGTAATCATGATTGTAATTATTTTGGAATGTTACTGAGTGGACAATATGTCAGAAATGGCACAGTTGCTACCTATTGCACCAAAAGAGTACCAGGGAAAAAAATTGTATTTCCTCTTGACCGTGCAATGCAATGTATAAGCCAATAATCTATTCATACAGTGATTTGATAGGTGCTGTGTATTTTGACAATCTGGAGTGCAATATACTGTGGGCACCATAAAAAAAAATACAAGTATATTGGCTGCAGTAGTTAAATTTACCACAATATTTGTGAATTTCTCCTATTCTAAGCATAGGAAATGCCATGTTAATGTCAAATACTAGTTTATATTGTATACTCATTATATTGTAAATATTTTTGACTGCTCGGTACAGACTATCTAAATAGTGATGCATGTTTCCTTCACAGTTTTCATGAATGCAGCAATACCAATTGCAGCTGTACTTACAGTAAGTATGAACTTTTTAAAAATAGCAATGTTTACAAGCTAGGTCTACCTGAAGTGAAGGCTAGTAGATTCCAAACTGAGATCTGTCAAATGCTACACCAGAAACACCTGATTTCACTTGCTTTTGCTAATTTAAAAAGAAGTGTCTAAGGGGGTTATTAAATATTACATTACTATAAGTAATATTAAATAATATAATACTGTAAATAGTTATTACCTCCCTAGTAGCTAAAGGGGTAAGCTGTAGGAATGATGTATCTTTCTTTTTAGTCCTACATTATATTCTCATAAGCAAACTAGGGAAATTTGGTCATGGTGAAATTACTGTAAAATGGGTGCAAAACTGTTAAAATACCATATAGAGAGAACAGTTATCCATAGCTGGCTGTTAAACTGGGGGGAAAAATCTTGTGGGGTCCTGTAAGGATCCATCCTGGGTCTGGTACTCTTCAATATTTTCTTTAATGACTTAGATAATGGAGAGTAGAGTATGCTTATAAAATTTGTGTATGACCCCAAGCTGGGAGGGGTTGCAGGCACTTTGAAAGACAGGATTAGAATTCAAAAGGACCTTGACAAATTGGAGAATTGGTCTGAAATTAGCAAGATGAAATTCAATAAAGACACATGCAAAATACTACACTTGGGAAGGAGAAATCAGATGTACAAATACAAAATGGGAAATAACTGGCTAGGTGGTAGTACTGCAGAAAATGATTTTGGGTTTAACATGGATCACAAATTGAATACATTCTGGGGTGCATTAACAAGAGTGTTGTATGTAAGATATGAGAGGCAGTTGTTTACTCTGCTTGGCACCGATGAGGCCTCACCTGGAGTACTGGGTCCAGTTTTAGGTGCCACACTTCAGAAAGATGTGGACAAATTGGAGAGAGTCCAGAGGAGAGCATGTTTTAGTCTTGAGAAAAGAAGACTGAGGAGGGATCTGATAAGTAAGGCTGCGATTCTGTCACAGAGGTCATGGAAGTCACAGATTCTGTGACTTTCACAGCTGCAATGTCTGGTGTGACTGATCCTGGAGCCAGCTGCTCGGGCGCCCTGCAGCCAGCCATATCAGGCGCTGCCAGAGTGACCCTGGGGCCAGCCACACCGGCTGCTTCCCAGACGGTCCCAGAGTGGCTGGCCTCAGGGAGTGCCCAAGCAGTGATCTCTGGCGCCAGCTGCACCATCCGCTGCTCAGGCAGCTGGTCCGGGGGAAGCACCAGAGCAGTGGTCCCTGGGGCCTTGGAGCAGGCGTGGCTGGGGGTAGTCAGCCCCACGGCCAGTGCAGGGGCGAGCCGTTAGCTCCCAGGCCTCCGCAGCAGCAGTGTACTGAGTCCCCCCAGAGCAGCAGCTCCCTAGGCCCTAGGAGCTGCTAAGTTTTAGTCAGGGGTATTTATATAGTAAAAGTCATGGACAGGTCATGGGCCCTGAATTTTTTTTTATTGCCCGTGACCTCTCCATGACTTTTACTAAAAATATCTGTGACTAAATTTTAACCTTACTGATAGATCTTCAAATACATTACGGGCTGTTCATAAAGGGGGATGGTGATCAATTGTTTTCCATGGTCTGCACAAAGGAAGATTTAAGTTAGATATTAGGGAAAACTTTCTAACTATAAGGATAGTTGAGCTCTTGAACAGGCTTCCAATGAACTTTGTAGAATCTTCATCATCAGAGGTTTTTAAGAACAGGTTAGACAAACAAGTGTCAGGGATGGTGTAGGCAAACTTGGTCCTACTTCACCACAGGGTTGGATTAGATGACCTCTAAAGGTCCTCACTAGCCCTACATTTCTATGATTCTGTAATGATCCAACCTGGTTCTCACTGAAATGGAAACAGAACAATATAGAAAAAAAAACTTTTTCTTCCCAGATTCACCATAGATCTGGGACTGTGTCTGCACTGAGCTTTTTCTTAACCTTTTCCACAGTGGCAGAAGCCCTAGTGCAGGTCTACTGGTGGTAGTCACAATGGGAGCATGAGTGCAGACAATACCACAGGCATTTTTATCGTTGTATCCTCTAACCCTGCTTAGACAAACATGGTTGTAAAATCACTGACACCTTGTCTGCACTCGTGCTCTGCATAGGACTACAACCTATGGAGCTAAAATGGTTCCAGTACAATGAGGAAAAATTTTGAGCTCAATGTAGACCAGGCCTTGAGGAGAGAAAGACCATAATGATTTGCATGTTGAGGAGTAATTACTGAGCTCATGCAATAAATATCAGAAAATAGAATCCCGGGGGACTTTGTTTGAATGAAACTGGATTGAAAACTGTGCAAGGAGCTCAGAACATGGCCCGCTATGGATCTGGTTATTCAGGACTAGATATTCTGTATATGGTGTGACATGATTTGAAGTGCCATTCTAGCAATGGTTTTTTTTTCCTCGATCATAAATGATCTCATCATTAAATGTTTCCATTAAAACATATATGGGTCTTTCCTGTTTGTTCATTCTTTTATTTATTTGCTCCTGCTGTTCAATTCTCTGGGGCACTGGGACTGCTCCCTTACAGCACCCCTCACAATTTATCATAGCCCTGAACCTTGTCTCTCTCACACTCACACACACACACATGCACGCCTATAGAGCTGGCCAGGTGCCCCAGGAAGAAGGCTGCACCATTCAAAGGGATGGAGCAGTGTCCAGGTCCCCCCTTCTCACTGCAGAACTATGGGAGGGATAGTACCTCTGGGACACAATCCCTGCCGGAGCTCTTGCTATGGTTGGGTGGCTCCATATTAACAACCCATGTGTGTATTAGTGCTTAAATGCTATAATCTGACCCTTAGTGTGTTTGTCTCTTTTTGCTTATCACACAACCAAAATTATGCCTCTTGCCACTGGATGAAAGGAATTACAACAACGTGAGACCAAAAGCTGAGACCCTAAAAATCTTCTTACATAACTGATGTATGAACAGCAAATTGTAACAAATATGTAATGACTGCCAGGAGGAGCTCTGCAGTGGCTGGTTGCATGATGTTTCCCAATTAAAACAATAAACTGCCCATTACATGATTGAGAATACAGTGCAATGTGAAATGTTTTCTCTGTTCGCGTCTTTTAAGACTGTAATCATTGTATCTTTGTAGACATTTGTGGTCCATGCCCACCTGACTGGAAATGCTGACTTCTCCCCATCAGTGGCCTTTGCCTCACTCTCCCTCTTTCACATTCTTGTCACCCCGCTGTTCCTGCTCTCCAGTGTGGTCAGATCTACTGTCAAAGCTCTGGTCAGGTAAGAGTTTCTGGACAAAAACCTCCCTCCATTTGAGAGTCATTATTGTTCAATTCCCCAATACGTAATTCAAAAATAATGGTGTGGTTATTTTGCACCATTATTTGGAAATTGCTTTCCAACCTCTTACCGTAAGTGTTGTCCCATGTTATGTGATGTGGGCTCAATTCTCGGAATTAAGCAGAATGGAGCTAACTAGCCTGACACTGCAGCCATTTACACCAGCAGAGAATTTGGCCATGTGTATTTTGAACTGACAGTTACTGCTTGTTAATAAATTATTGTATGATCCACTGTATAGATTTTATCACTGTGGTGGCTACAGCGTATTGTGTGTGTGTGTGTGTGTGTGTGTGCGCGCGCGCATGTATGTATATAGAAATAGGAAATACACGATAAACGCTCATTTAAGTTTTTTTTTGTTTGTTTAAAATCGGCAATATATCCCCCTCCCACATAAAAATATGTGGAAGGGAACAAAATAATCAGAAAAGCACATGGACATCAATGTGTATCTCTTGGGCTGCATTGTTTCCCCCTGATTCTGGCTGCAAATCCAGGGAGAATTAGATTTTAGCAGGGGAAGCTCTGTGATAGAACAGTTTTAAAAAAAATTTTTGAAGTCAACAGGGAAAAAATTTAGTGAATAAATTCTCAATCTGGACCAGATGAATTTCCTTCTCATAATGAGTGTACTTTATGAGTGTCAAAGTCCAAGTTCCCCTGAGCCAGTGGCTCATCAGGCTAATGCGGTTAAGACACATCAATTTCATAGCCAACTGTATGCATGAGAGTGTTGTGGCCAACAATAGTGATAGCAGAACTAACACTTCAGTCTTTAACAAGCCAAACCCCTATTCATTTCAGTGGTGGTTCTGTCTGATCAAAGACTGCAGGATTGAATAAAATGATTCTTAGCGCCTATCCTCTACAAAGTGCTTTATAAACATTAATTCATGTTTTCTACCTCTTTATGATGTTACATATGGTTCTCTAAGGCCTTACCAAAACAATGGGCCAGATCCTGTCTCATGCTTAATTCTACTTATGTTATTCTAGTAGTGCAAAGGGGAATTAAACAGAGATCTGAGGATTCCTCCAGTGTGGCAAAACCATCCAGCAATGTAAAGCCAATGTAGCCAGCTCTATGCACACTCTCCTTCCAAGTGTATGAAGGCAGTGGCTGGAATAGAGTCCTCTCCTGAAATTCCCAGCTAGTGTAGCAGTCCACCGGGGACTACTACAGGTTGGCAAACTGGGCTTGTGGCCTGCATTGGATCCATCTCAGGATCATGGAGATTCTAATGGCCCTTACAGTACCTCACCCTGTCAGCTGCACCGAGCACATATTCGGGAACAGCTAATGATTCCGCTGCAGAACTTCTCACAGTTTGTAAATAGTTAGTGGCGTGGTTGCCTCGGGACAGGGTTTCTGTTTTTGCACAAATGGTTCAAACAGATTTAGGCCAGAAGGGACCACCAGATCATCTAGTCTGACCTCCTGTCCACCACAAGCCACCAACACCTGTGCACTGAACTGAACACAAATGAAATTAGACCAAAGTATTACAGCCCTTAGGAGACTCCACTATTATGAGCTACAGGCAGAGAATAGGAGGAACTGAGGTTTACCAGTGTGTGAGGTCCCTGCTTACAATGGCAGGGAATTGATTAAGTCAGATTAAGACCCAGATAGCCATGTGTCACTCTTGTTAGCAGTGCCCTTAGCTACTATTTGGTTGCCTTCTTGCTACCAAGTTATTGCCCTGTTATTTGGAATGTAGGCAGGACTGGCTCAGACTACATAACCATACTGTCATGTCCTCCTTCCTCCCTGCTGTCTGTGTGGTAAGAATCTCAGAGTCCATTGTTCTGTTACTTGTGGAAACACAACTGCAGAGTGCACACAAATCAATTGTTTGCTGTAATTGTGCCCTTCTGTTTCATCTTTCTACTAATGAACATCTTATTGGTAAGGTCAGATAAAGGTAACCTAACCTGATAGAGTGTAAATTTGGCTTTCTTCAGTCTCTGAGACAACCTGAACTGGCCTCTAAACAAACACACCTGTGATTTGTTAAATAGCCAGCAACTGAAAAAAACTGCCTGTTTAAGTGAAGCAAAATATGTTCCAGGAGTGGGACCAGCCCAGGAGGAACACAAACCGGGACAAGATTGCAGTGATATTAACTCTTCACACTTCCATTTCACAGCTCCAGGCAGGTTAACGTTGGCCAGAATGTTTAATACAGGATGATCTACAGGATAATGTGTCCTCTCTAATAACCTTGACAGCTTTTTTGATTCTTCAGCTAGGGTCTGAATTAAAAGCATTGTAGTAGCTTTCACTGACACTGTCAAAACAAATATCAGTTAAATTCATATTGGGCCCAGCCCAGCTGAAAAACTGCTTCAAGGCTTTTGTGCCGTTTGGTATCCATAAACCTCACAGGGCAAGTAGCCTGGGAGACTGTTTATGATTCAGAAAGGGGATTACCCCCTAGTGGCAGAAAGGCCACTAACAAGGTGAGGAATTCAGAAATGTCTATTTGAAAAGCAGTTTTAATCTGCATGGTGTTTGGTATAAAAATAAAACCAAGCAGCTGACTGTTTAGCTACTGCTAAAAGGTGGAGAAGACATAAAGGATGAAGGACACAGCCACGCAACTTTTCTTCACTGGAGGTGTATAGTAGCAACCATGGTATTTGGTATCTGAGTGGGATTCATATGAAACCACATGTGCAATTAGCTCTGCAAATAACCACCATAGCCTAATCAATATGTCCAATCTGCTGGTTAAACATAAGATCCCTAGTGGAGATATCAGAAATTCAGAAACTGTAGCTTCAGCTTGTGAAACTGCTGTGTCAGCCACAGCACTGTAACATGTATACATTTAGTACTTAAAAGAATGTAACCATGTAGCATTATGGGAAGCAAGCTATCATCATTCCTCACAGGATTAAGTTACCATATTTGACGGTATGTGCAGCTGCAGCAGCAACAGGAGGAGAAGGAGAATAAGCCGATGGTTAGGAATCATCTTAGCAGCTAGAAGACTTGTCTCATGTTCTGAGGTAACACTGTTGACATTCCAAGTACCTCCATCTTGAGGCAAAATCTCAGAAGGAGCAGAGAGGGCAAAACATAGGATCAGAGGGTGCAAGTGTGACATGGTTTTACATATAGAGAAGAAAAACGTGCTTGCAGCCTCTCACCCTTGCTTCCCAGTGCAGCTGCACAAAGGCCTCTCCTATCTGCAGTCCCTGTCCACAGAGGGGCATGGGAACTGCACATCTCCAGAGACACACAGACACATGCTCCTCACTCTGTCATCTGAATAAGTCTGCAGGACTGAGGAAGCAGGCAGCATTATTCTAAAGGATGATGCAGCCTAGGTAGTCTGTGTACTCATGGGGTAGGCCTCATGGGGGTGGGGTTGTGTACAGTCTCTCCCTGATTTTCCGAAGAAGGAAAATAGGCGTACAGCTCTAAACCAGTCCCTACACAGGACAATGGTTAAAACCAGTTTGGCCCAGCACAGTCAATTAGAAAATCTCTAATAGATTATTTAGTTCACACCACTGAAAGGACAGGATTGTTCCCAACATTATTTTCTGTTGCTTTGTCCAGTTTAGATATAGTGACAGGATGTTACCACCTCCTCCCTTGGTCTAATAGACCTCCCCATTGAGAACTGTTGTCCTGGTATTCATCATTACTCCTAGCTAAATCCCTTTGCCCCACACTAGATAATTAATTCCCCTCTTTGGTTTTTAAATTCTTCGGATGCTTGTAGACACTAGACCAGATTCACTCCCTAGTCAAGCAAACCGTGGCATAAGTCCCTTGGCCACAGGAAGGTTGCCCAAGATGGACAGATGGATTTGTGCTGGCACCAGGGCCCAGCATCCACCTCTGTACTGGGGAGCCCACGTGCCTGCACCAGTCCCAAAGTGGGTAGTGGTAGCTGTGCAGAGAATGTGTCCAAGGCAGATTCAGAACTGATTCAGAGCATCAACCTGGTAAGTGGAGCTCCAATGGAGTTCTTAAAGGAAACTAATGCTAACTCCAAAGGAGAAACCCCCAATGAGCGAGTACAGTAGAAATACTGCCTGCTGTCCTCACCAAGGGCTCCCCTGCCCAAAATGGCACACCAAGGCACAGTCTGCACCTCACTAGGCTAATACGGCACACTCAGTGTAGCTCCCGACATTTGCACCCATTGAGCTGAGAGACATATTTAAATCAGTTATTTCAGCCCTCCTTCATTAATCGGTACCTTCAGCACCTCCTCTTTTTGGTTGCTGCTATTTGAACTCCTTCCCTTTTGTCACATCTTTTTGGTACTGGGTTGTTCAGGATTTAATCCATTATTGTAGTGCTGCAGAATGGATTTGCCTATTGTCTCAGCAGTGTACAGGGATGGACATTGTAAAGCATTGTGCAGCCACTCAGGAGAATCAACATCATGGGCTGTGATCGGATAAAGATATTTAGCCTCCTAACAAACTAAATGTTAAATATTCAGGGAGTATTTTTTTCATTCTTCTTTAATACTGGTCTCCAGGATTCTTTTTACAATTGTATTTGTTAGGCAGGTCTGCCTCTGTAAACACACTGGGCCAGGTTCATCCTTAGTGCCATGGTGGGCTAAATTCATCTCTGAAGCTGACACGGCAGACGAATTTGTCCCATTGGACATAGAACAGGTTCACTTGAGGTCCTAATTCTTGTCAGTTTGCTCAGGACTAGTTGTGTGGCACTTCATTAATTTAAGTGACCTATTAATGGTTTTGCTTTAGCATGTGGCTTCAAAAATGAGCTATGATTAAGTTTAATCTCTATCTCACTGTTTAAAGAAATATTTTGTCCTAATTTCTCCTTCCTAGACACAGTATGAGTAGAAGAAGGACCCAAGAAGTATCTAAAATAATTATTGATAGTGATAGAGAACACTGCACAGTTTTAAAATTTCACAATAGAGAACAAATGTATAAGCCACGCAGTAAACTGAACAGCTGGGGCACTGCAGTGGGTATCCTCTAATGAACATTGCACTGATCAAAAATTTTGCATTCTGCATTCTGCCCAATCCCTTTTCTCTGCTTTCAGCGTGCAGAAACTGAGTGAATTTTTGTCAAGTGAAGAAATTGGAGAAGAACACGATAAATGTTCAGAGCCAAGAAGTGCAGACAACCACAGCAAATACCAGGTGGTTGTAAGTAATAATGTTCAGTTGTACATTGTGTGGATGGACTGATTTACTCCCCTTGCTAATTCCTGACAGATCACTCCAATAATCTTGTTCATTTCCTACTAATTAAAGGCAGCAATTGCAAAAATCCATCTTAATATCCTGTTTACTGTAGATCATAACATGAGTGTTTTGAAGGCACTCTCCTGGTCCCATCACCATTCACCATGTATTTCTGTCTTCCTGATCCTGCACAGCCCCTCAAAGTTGTTAACCGTAAGAGGCCTGCCAGAGAAGACTGGAACAATTACAGCTCTCACATGAGAAGACCTGTTAACATCACAGAAGGAGATGATTTTTGTGTAAAGGTGATATTAAGGTCACTCTTCCTAATAATGCTGTTACTAAATTTGACTAATAATCATTCTTGAACTCCTACAGCAAGGTTCCAAATTCAAAAATTAATGGATAACCTAGAGCTGCCAGACACCTAATTCCACTCAAAGAAACCAAAGGCAAAGAGTAATTTTTATCCCCACTGTTTCCCAAAGAAGATATTGCCATCCATTTTGCTTCAAGTAAAGAACAGATTGCTGAATTAATTTTCAATGTATTGCTTTTGAATAGTTGTGTGTATGTCCTCCTTAAAATTCCTTCAGCCCTTCTATGTTTCATGTGTTTTTGAATAATTAGCCCTGACCTCAAAACAAATACCTCCTCCAGCTTCTCCAAAGAAAGGATTAGAAGCCCCTAATCCACTTTAAATATGGATGTGTCTGACTTGCTATAGAACTGTTTGGTAGCAGCAAATGTTGATAGCTGTTATAATGATGGAGTTATTTATTTAGCCTGTCTGTGACAGCATATGCATCCCTGACACAACAAAATGAGTGATATCTGTGCCAGTTCATTTACTACTAAAGGGACTAAGTAGGATGACTGGTTAGTGCATTAGCTGTTACACTCCGAAGACTCCGGTACATATCCTGACTCAGATCAGAGATGAAATGGGATTATTGTTCTGATTTTTGAGTCCAGACTGCCAGGAAGATAGGCTCCTTCTCAGAGATCCACTCTTTCTGGGGGAAGGAACATCAGGCAGTGCTGAGACAAGAGAGAGAATTTTGCAGCCCCCAGGACTCTGGAATGGTAGTGATATAGCCAGAGACAAGGGTGCAGTATTTGACTGCAAATAGGGTAGAAAAAAAATTAATCAAGGGCCAGCTGCCAGCAACTGTAATTTTTGGCTCCCTCAGCTGTCACCATTGTCACAAGCTGACCCAAGGCTGCTCCCAAGCCTCTGGTGTTCCTGGCTTCTCTTTCATCCCAGACAGTTCCACGCTGTTCCTTTTCCCAGTGAGTCTTTTTTTCAGGTGAGGATTCCTTGGCTCCCCTCTTTCTTCTGGAGAGACAGGGAAGGACCCGAAAGCCTTTCTCTCATTTTTCTTGGGGGCTTCCCAAGATAACAAATGTCACTTTTCCCCTGTGGAAGTTGCAAGCCAACACAAAAAGATGCCCCGTTCTACCTCTCTCCCAGGTCCACACTGTTGGGCCTGACTGATCTCTTACATCGCTGTAAACCCGTTGGCTTCTTCGGTGGAGTCATTCCCTGTTTCTCTCTCAGTAAGAGAGGACAAGCAGCCCAATTTATTTACTGTATTGGAAAATTGCTCCTCAAGTCGCCATTTATTGGAGTGTCACAGGAAAGCCTCACTCCAGTTAAAGCCCTGGAGCACTACTTTACAGTAATTTTTAAAAGGAGTAAAGAAAAGATCAGATAAACCCAGGTGAGGGGAAAAGTTACCTCCAAACTTGGCAGAGAATCATACATAAGAAGCACAGAAGAAAATAGCATAAGAGTGACTATTGGCAGCAATACTTAATTTCTGCTTCAGAAGATGTATTATGTGAAAAATTCTGTAAGCCTGTTATACTTGGGACTCTGACTGCAGTTATGTATAAAGAGTGGCATTCCAAGGTCTACAGAGAGCAGCCAAGGCCCCTGAACCATTTAAGTGATACATAGACATGGTGCTTGCTCTCTGCACAGGGATGAATGTCACCCATATTTTGCATGCTGATATATTCCTATCATTTAAGATGTGGCAAACCCACAAGGTAAGCTGCAGAATTTGTAGTAGAATCACATGAAAGCTGACACATGCACTTAAGAGCTGGTTAAATTGTTTTAATTTTCAGAATTTCATCAGAATTATTTCACACATAATGCAAAAACTTTTCACCAAAGCTTTTCTGCATTTTCCAACCAGCTCTCGCACTCACATGGGTGCAGAGTATTATACACAGAAAGGGAGACCCTTTTTTGAAAATCAGGCCCTGAAAGCCTCAGCTTTACTTCTTTGAGCAGAGGCAACCTCTGGTCCCATGTCCAATTTAAGGATGACAATGGATATTTCTCTCATACACCGAAAACAAACAGGTGTGCCCTGATGCTGTTTTTCCATTTTTCATTTCTCAACATATTGCCATAGATCACAAATGGATTTTTCACCTGGACACCTGAAGGATCTGCGACATTGTCCAACATTGATATCCGAATCCCTCAAGGTAAAAAACCACAGCAAATATATAGAATAACACATGTTCAGCAAATGTCTGGTAATGAGAACCTCAAATATGCTTCCCACTCTCCCAGGTCAGTTAACAATGATCGTAGGACAGGTGGGCTGTGGTAAGTCTTCACTCTTGCTTGCGACACTTGGGGAGATGCAAAAGACTTCCGGGAACGTATTCTGGAACAGGTAACTATTTAAAGATTTCATGTTTGTGCTGAATGGTAATAGCTCGAAAAGGGCCAAATTATACCCTCAGAGCCATGTGCACAGCTCTTGTGAATTCAGTGCATGTTGTGGATACGTATCCAAGGCGAGAATTTAGTCCTAAAGGTCACCATGTCTCATCAGTGGTCTCGCATCATAGATATTGGATAAATCGCAATATGCTTAGGATACTTCCCTGATGCACCTGGCCTGCTTCGTGGGCTATGCTGGGGGAGCGTAGTCTTGTCCATATGCTCTTCTCAAGGGGACACAGAAGAAGTTGTTCCTGTGCTCCCAAAAGGGAAGGCTGTAGTTAGGTCTGGCTTTTGTATGGGCAATGCAGAGAGAAGCTACTGCACCCCAAAACTTGAATAAGGGACAGTCGCAGTCTGGTCTTTTAAATTTCAAGTCAAATTTCAATTAATGTACTGTATACTATGCTTTTATAAGATTTTCAATAACACTCCACCCTGTCTGCTGATTATCAGAGATAAATGTGTGTGAATGTTTTTTATCTTGTGCATATTACAAGAATAGATTTTTTTTTCAGTTTTACTAGCTGCACTGTGTCATAAGACTCTTTATGGTACAATTGTTTGCATGAAGTCTATAGACTAGTTGCAGAGGAATGTAGCTGATATAAATACTTTTTCTTCCAGCTGACTGGGAATTAAGGAACATGCATGCAGTTATAGGACACTCTGATTGGCTAATAATGATTCTAAGCCAATCAGTGAACAGGGATTTTTACATACTGCACTGTTTCAGAGAACTAACTGCACCTTCAGCCAATCAGAGTACTATGCATTTTCATAATTGTTGATAAAACCTAGCTCAAAGTGCTTTACAAAGGAGGTCAGTATCATTATCCTCATTTTACAGGTCAGGAAACTGAGGCACTGATAGGTTATGTGAGTTGCTCAAGGTCACCCAGGAGGTTGTTGGCAGAGCCAAGAATAGAAAGCATGTCTCTGGAGTCTTAGTCCAGTGCTTTATCTATTAGGCTACACAGCTTTGGAGAGAAACCAGAGTATAGCCATAAGAAAGTTATGCATCAGCAGCTGTGCAGCATCCTTTCACTCTGCTTAGCTGAAATAACTCCATTTCAGTAAAACTGTAAATATTTTGTTTAAAAATAACATCATTAAAGATGTTATTTTACCTGCTGATTCTAAACTGAAGAAGATGAAATTGTGAGTCTTATCAGACTGTTTATAAATATCAATGGCTTGTTGGCCAAGTATGTAATCAACAACAGTGTAAAGGTCATGACTGGTTTCAGTTTTTTTTATCCCATTGCACCAAAGTATGACAGGTTCAAATCCAGCAGTTATCACATTTCCTTTGCTATCTATCACGTGTATACAGGAGCTTCCAACTGAAACAACCTTAGCACAGCTCCTACTGAGTTCCCAAGGGCAAGATTCTTTTTTCATCTTTCAAAACCACAGTCTGTACAAAGTTCTGCAGGGGTCCCAGTTTGAGTGTTGGCTTCAGTTATACATAAATTGTGCACACCTGCAGTTCAGCTACCAAATGGAGGTCTTATCAAATCGGTGCAGCCGCCCTGGTTTCTGGCCAGGCAGATTCTAAGGGGATGTCTATACTGGCAGAGGCACAGAGCCAACAGCTACAGCGCCGCTCAGCGCTGAAGGGAAATTGTGGTTGTGTGTTCACACTGTTAGCTGCCTGCGCAATAGTGTGTTCACACTTGCGACACTTGCAGTGGTATTCAGAGCCGTGCACTTTGGGCATCTATCCCGCAGAGCATCTCTTCCTCTTCTGCTGCTAAGACTTGTGGGAAAGTGGAGGGGGTTGCAGGGCATCCCTGGGTCCTGACCCAAAGCCCTGTGATGCATTGCTTCACATCCCAGCAATCCCTGTGCTTCCGTCCACATTTGGCGTCATCTTTCAACGGTTTATGTACTGCGCACTCTGCCTCTTTGGTCTGCAGGAATGGATCCCGAACTGTTGTCCAGTATGCTGCTCGTTTTGACTAACATCATGAGTGGCAGTGGAGTGATTCCTTAAACGACAAAGGCAAGAGGAGTGCAACATTGATCTCACTACGCCTAGTAGCTTCAACACAAGATTCCTTGTGACATTCATGGAGGTGCTGACCACAGTGGGCTCAGGAAACAAACACTGAGTGGTGGGGTGGGATTAATTGTCATACACATCTGCAATGACGAGCAGTGGCTGCAGAACTTTTGGATGAGGAAGGTCACATTCATGGGACTGTGCGATGAGCTTTTCCCAGTCCTACGATGCAAGGACACAAGAATGAGAGCTGCCCTGTCACTGGAGAAGTGTGTGGTGATTGCTCTGTGGAAGCTGGCTACTCCAGACTGTTACTGATCAGGTGCTAACCAGTTCGGAGTGGGAGAGTCAACAGTTGGACTCATGTTGACAGAAGCGTGCAGGGCCATTAATTGCATCCTGCTCCGAAAGACTGTGACTCTGGGCAACGTGCATGACGTCGATGGCTTTGCACAAATGGGCTTCCCTAATGGCAGAGGGGCGATAGATGGCATACATATTCCAATTCTGGCAACAGACCACCTAGCCACCAAGTACATTAATTGGAAGGGGTATTTCTCTCTTTCTCCAGGTGCTTGTGGATCACCGTGGGCATTTCACGGATATTAATGCAGGCTGGTCCAGAAAGGTGCATGGCCTGTTCAGGAAGCTGCAAGCAGGGACTTTCTTCCCGGACCAGAGATCACTGTAGGGGAAGTCAAAATGCCCATTGTGATCCTGGGAGATCCTGCCTATCCCTTATGCCGTAGCTTATGAATCCATACACAGGGCACCTTTACAGCAGCAAGGAGTGGTTCAACAAGCCAGGGGCAGCTCCAGGCCCCAGCATGCCAAGCACGTACCTGCAGAGGGTCCGCTGGTTTCACGGCTTGGGTGGACCTCCTGCAGGCGTGTCTGTGGGCGGTCCACCAAAGCCACGGGACCTGCGGCCCCCAAGACCTGCTGACCGTTTGCAGGCACGCCTGTGGGAGGTCCACTGGAGCCGCCTGCCGCCCTCCCGGCGACCAGCAGAGCGCCTCCCGCGGCATGCTGCTGTGCTTGGGGCGGCGAAATGTCTAGAGCCGCCCCTGCAACAAGCTGAGCAAGTGCAGAATGATTGAGGTGCTTTTGGCTGTTTAAAGGCCTGCTGACGCTGCATATATGGGAGGCTGAACCTGGCCAATGACAATATTCCAATGCTTATAGCTGCATGCTGTATGCTACATAATATTTGTGAAGGGAAGGCTGAAAGCTTCACTCAGGGCTGGTCCGCTGAGGCTCAACACCTGGAGGCTGAATTGAACAGCCAGAAACCAGGGCTATTAAATGGGTGCAGCGTGGGGCCATAAGGATCAGGGATGCCTTGAGGCAGCAATTTGAAGCTGAAAGCCACTAATATTTGTTGCTATGCTCGGGAGTGCAGTGCTTGTAATGCTAGAAGGTGATTGTGATTGGTGCAGATGATGCAGTATGAAGGTTTAAGATGTCTGTTGCTTTGCAGGGCTCTGTTTGCTTTCAGTTAATGGAATAAAGATTGCTTTCAAACCCACACAATTCTTTTTTTAAAAAACAACAACTGGAGGAGAGAGAGAAACAAAAAACCCCATCAGCACTGAGGATGATGGGGGCAGGGAAGGTACCAGGAGGAGGTGGGATCCCGGGAAGGTTAAAGATCTGTGTATTTCCAGGGATCATATCCAGCCTTCTCCTTTGGAGTACAGTGCAGTGAGTACTGTACTTCAGCAGGGTCAAACTGCAGAGGGATGGGTGTTATGTGCAGTGGGTATTGGGAGTCCACAGTACTGGACTGTGATGAGGGAAGAGTGGAATGCCACGGGTACAGACTAGAGCCAGGAGGTTGCTAAGAGTGTGTTGGCGGTGTCTAAAGGGCACATGGGAAAGAGTTTTTTGCGACAGCGGCTGCAGGGGAGGGCAGACACGGACCTGCTCCATTTTCAGTGCTAGTATCACCTGGAGCATGTCCGCTTGGCGCGCCATAATGTGTAAGAGCCGCTCTTTAGCTTCATTCTGGCATGCCGCGTTCTCCTTTCAGTCCCTCTTTTCACTGTCCCGTTCAGCCAGCGATAACAAAGAGGGAGGCTGGGCTCCCAAGGGCATCTCTGTGAAGCCAAAATGCAATATTTTACAAAAGCAATATTGTTTGCAATGCACAGAACACTGATTCAATGATTTAAAACACAGCCACTGTCCACATACCTGTCAATAACTGGCTGACCCCAGGGAAGCACACGTGAGCCACAAGTCCTGCAAAATGGTGAGGAGCCACAGGGGCAGGGTAAATCAGTGTTCCCGGACTCTACGACACTGGGCATGTGGCTTTTGGGGAGAGCCAGCACTGTACAGGAGGCCTGATAATCATTCCTGTCCTCACACTTTCCATAGGATGTGATCATTATGAAAGATATCTCGCTGCTGAGGACTAGCAGGGAATCAAGGGAGGGTCTTCTCCAAGCCTGCGGCTTCCGCCCTGGCCCCTATGTGGCTCGCCTGTGTGCAGCAATGGTCCCCACTCCAGTGACAGCAGAGTGGCACGGGAAAGTTACCATTAATGGGGCAAGAAACAAAGCAGCTCTGCCAAAGAACCTGTGGCAGCAGGTTGCCCAGTATCTCCATGAGAGTTTCCTGGAGATCTCTGAGGCAAATTCCCTTGAAGTGAGGGAGTCAATCAACAGCCTATTCCGCCTCAGACTAGGCATGTGGTGATACGCGCATCAAACAAACACAAGCCTGCTTTCTGCAACCCTCCTGCCCCCAACAACTCGCTTCAGCAGTTCCTAAAATCAAAGCCATTACCAAAGGCCTCTTCTCCTGTTTGCACTTCGCCAAACTCCGACATCTGTGACTGGCTAGCCTCCTCCAGGGTAGAAAAGAGCTCCTGGCTGCATGCATCTCAGATCTCCAAGTCATCTTCTGCCTCTGGGTCCCCCTCCCTCTCTACATCCTTGTCCAAGATTTCCTCCTCCTGGCGCAGTCCAGTCTCGACTGGCATGTGAGCCACTGAAGTATCCACAGCGGCCTTTGCAGTGGAGATTAGGTCATCACCGAGTATCACGTCCAGATCTTTGTAGAACCAGCAGCTCATGGGCACAGCACCAGAGTGGCAATTTGCCTCCTGTGCATTGTGGTAGGCATTCCACAGCTCCTTCACTTTGACCCTGCACTGCAGTGTGTCCCGATCATGGCCCCTTTCTATCATGCATCATGAAATCCGTCCGTAGGTATCATAATTCCTACGGCTGGAGCACAACTGGGACTGGACAGCCTCCTCTCCCCAAATGCTGATGAGGTCAAGCAGCTCAGCGTTGCTCCAAGCGGGGAATTGCCTGGTGTGTAGAGCAGGCATAGTCACTTGGAAAGACATGCTGAGACTTCTGCACGCGTCACCAAGCAAACAGGAAGGGGACTTTCAAAATTCCAAAGGAATTTACATGGTTGGGATGATGGTTGGTCACCTGAAAGCGGAGCAGTAGAGTTTAAACTGATGACCAGAGAGGCGAGAACAGGCATCATGGGACACTTCCCGGAGGCCAGTCGCAGCACTGTAATCGACCAGAATCTATGCTGGTACCACAGCACTGTAGCCCTGGTGCAGAAAGCTGTATGCCTCTTGTTGGAGTAGTTTTTTTTACAGCGCTACAACTGTGCAGGTTCTGCACACTAAGTAGCTTAGCAGTGTGTACACCTCAGGAGTTACAGTGCAGAAAACTGCTTTACTACGCAGAAACTTGCCAGTGTAGACAAGGCCTAAGGTTCAAAGAGGGTAATCTTATCAAAAAAATCACCATAATTTGCTGTCCTAGCTCAGCCAGTAATATGTGCCCCAGATTTATGTGGTCTATGTTATAGTACAGGGCAATTCTTGGCTCCCGTAACTCACGTTGCAAAATAACTCTTAATTCCATTGCTCCAAATTCTTTCCCACAAGGACATTGCTCTAATGAAATTGGAAGGTCTATCTTTCATATATTTTAAAGAGAAAATATATGATTCCCAGAGATTTCAATGGGCGTTAAGTGCCTATGCACTTTTGAAACTCCCACTAAGCATCTATTTGCATCTTTAGATGCCTAAATATCTTTTAAAATTTGGCCCTAGATGCAGTGGTCACAGCTGTAATGCTTGGAATGTGCCACTTTAAGAATTGGAATGAAATGCCTCTAATTAAGGTGTCATAATTATGCAGAAAAGTGGGGATACGGAGGTGAAGCAAGGGGAAGAAGACAGAGGACACAGAAGAATGCAAAAAGAAGACTGAATTTGGGGGAATGTTATCCAAAGAACATAAGAATGGCCATACAGGGTCAGATCAATGGTCCATCTAGCCCAGTAGCCTGGCAGTGGCCAGTGCCAGAAGCGTGAGAGGGAATGAATGGAACAGGGCAATTATCAAGTGATCTGACTGTCAGAAGCTGGGACTAGAAGTTTAGGTTCACCCAGAGCATGGGGTTGCATTCCTGACCGTCTTGGTTAATAGCCGTTGATGGGCCTGTCGTCCATGAACTTATCTGGTGGCTTTTTAACTCAGTTAACTTTTGGCCTTCACACATTCCCTGGCAATCAGTTGCACTGGTGTCTGTGTTATGTGAAGAAGTACTTCCTTATGCTTAAAGCAAACCTGCTGCCTATTAATTTCATTGAGTGACTCCTAATTCTTGTGTTATGTGAAGGGGATGAATTATATTTTCTTATCACTTTCTCCACACCATTCATGATTTTATAGACCTCTATCTTATCACCCCTTATTTGTCTGTGTCCTAAACTGAACAGTCCCAGTCTTTTTAATCTCTTTTCATATGGCAGCTGCCCTTTTGTTGCCCTTCTCTACACCTTTTCCAGTTCTAATACACCTCTACCTCGATATAATGCTGTCCTTGGGAGCCAAAAAATCTTACTGTGTTATAGGTGAAACTTATATTGAACTTGCTTTGATCCACTGGAGTGTGCAGCCCTGGCACCCACCCCGGAAGCACTGCTTTACCACGTTATATCCAAATTCGTGTTATATCGGGTGGCGTTATATCGAGGTAGCAGTGTATATCTTTTGCAGTATTCCAGGTGTGAGCATACTATTGACTTATACAGCGGCATTATGATATTTTCTATCTTATCTACCCCTTTCCTAATGTTCTGTTTGCTCTTTTGACTGCCACTACATAGTGACCAGATGTTTTCAGAGAAAATATGCTCAATACTTCACAGGAACACAGAGCAAGGACCTGATTTAGCATTACTTGTACTAAAACCACCACTTTCTAGGATCAGGATTCAGGTAATGCAGTAAGTCAGATACAGGCTCATCACAGTGTATTGCTGGACCACGTGTTACTTTTTCAGAGGATGATGGTGCCACTGAAGCACTGCCTTGAATAGAGTGGCACAAGCTGTCTGAGGGAGAGATCAGTAGAATGGGTGATACCAGCCATGAGTGACCCACCTGAGGCTGAAAGGATCCGTACTGCCCATCACACTGAGAGAGATACAGTCCCTTCCTGCACTCCCCAGTGCAGAGAAGGACCATGCAGGCTGCATAATCCCACTCTTAACCCACTCCACAGGCTGACATAGGGGATTGAGGCCAAGTCTCTACCTCTCTCTGCCTCCATTTGGGGGTGATATGTGCTACAGGGACTGAGACTGTCCCTGGTCCTTGTGGAGGGCATGCAAGGGATGGAGAATATTTTCAATATATCAGTCTTTTCAGTGTTTCAATAAAGAATATATTGCTATTGAATAAACTTTCTATGCATTAAGATTCATGGGCTTTTGGACAGGAAGGTGCGGTGGGGTTTATTTTTGATTATGTAGTGGCTTATGTGAGTAAAATGTAGGTTAATTGTGTGTGGGAGAGAATTTTTTAGTACAATAATGCATAGAAAAATACAACAACATGTTGGCAAGCTCTCAGGAATTCTGTAGTCAGTTGAATTTAGGTACCATGGTGGCTTATTATGGACTAACTTTTCAAAGGGACCATAACCTAGCTTTTTAAACAGCAGGTGCAGTTTTTTCCCATGTGCCTGCACAAACTTGCATTTGTTCACACAAATTGGGTAATTAGGTTGCCCCCATTAAAGCACAAAAATTGTGCCCCTTCCTGATTTCATTTGGTTATCCCCATTGGACACAAACACTGCTTTCCATTTTTCTCACTGGACCTGAAATTAGCATGACTCAGAAAAGGCATGGCACATTTATATATGTAATAGATTACTGTGTCAAAACAACTTGGTTTTTAGACAACTTGATATATTTGAAAATAGTCTAGACAATAATCCTCTGTCCCTCTTACACACCTATGTACATATACATGCCTCCTAAGAACAGTGTTGACCCTGACTGGATAGACATAGCCCTAGGCACTTATAGAAGTCTCAAGTGTTGTTCAAAGCTGAATGAGCTGACTATGAGGAAAACACTGCTGGACACAAATTCACTTTTTTTATGATTGCTAAAACAAAGTGCAATTTCTGTAGAAGGAACAGATGCTGCTGTCTTCAAACAGCAGCAACCTGTAATAAACACTGTTTGCAGTCTATACACAAAGTAGAATTTAAATGTTACTCTTTCTGGGGCAGATTGCTCATATTTACTTAAGTAAACCATCTTTGTCTGCTTTTTATTTGTGATGCAGCAGTATTCCTGACAGCGAGACAGGGGAAGATGTCAGGTATGGTATTATATGTGATTGTTGGTCTTTCTACTTCCTACTAAATTAATCACAGTGGAAGGAACCAAAGGGGAATTCAGCTTGTCAAACTGTTAAATACCATTAAAGAAAAAAAGGTGAAGGATTTTTTTTTTAAAGTCAGTGGGACTTGTGCTCTTAAGCCACTTAGGATAAATTTTTCCAAAGCACTTAAATGACTTTGGCTCCTAAATCACGTAAGTACTTTCACAAATCCCAATGTAAATTCCTAAATCAGGTTATTCCCTAGTTCCACATTTTCAGCGCTAATCAGCACTTTCTAGCACTCTCACTTTAAAAGTCTCATTTGTTAATGCAATCTTTCACCTTTACCCTTGTCTTCATTTCCTTCATCCTGTTATGAGGCTTTTATTTTCACACCCCCAGGTCTTTGGGCATGTGGGAAATTAAAAAATGTGTGAGGAGTACAGATTAGTCCATGTCTTCGCTGGGCATCCTGGCATGGAAATCATGTTTTCCTTATAGCTAATTGGAGAGCTGAGTTCATCTTAGATTTCTGGAATACTTCTCAAATCTCATTCTGGAACAGACATTGCCGTGCTTGACATCTTAGCCTGGCATGCAAACATGTGGAATGTTGTACAGGTGACAGTTCTAAAAAATCATGGGTGAAATCCTGGCCCCATGAAAATCAATGAGACCTTTGTCATTGATTTCAGTGGAGCCAGGATTTCACCCTATGTCCTTTTTCTCTGACTCTCCCTATAATGAGTGTCCTCTACTGACCAGAATGTCTTCCTGGATCTCTGAAGCATTAACTACTCTACTGATAGTACTTTTGGATCCTCATGCTCCTCCACTACTACTTTGCTTGTTTCTCAAGTTTGTCCCCCTACCCATCAGCTTGAGTACCTTTCACTATGCTTATTTCCCACCTAACTATGCATCTGATAGATATCTTTGACAAGATCTTATTCCTGACCTACAGTGCATTTCCCTCTTACTCTCCAATGTTCCTTTACAGCCTCTTTATCTGCCATTACTATAAAGCAGTTCCTTATGCCTTACTCCTGAGCCTGATTTCAAGTTTTCTGTTCTCCTTACCTGTTCTGCATTGTCAAACCAACTAATATTTCTTTGTGAATAAGGGTTATCAATTGACTGCTTATAAAGAGACAGAAGTCATATGGCTTGCTGATTCTTTATTGGTTTGCATTACACTGGATTAATACTCTGTGCAAAATGTAGTTATTTCATTATTTGTGTCATCAGTTATATTAAAAATGCAGCCAGGAAAGTGAAAATAGTTTAATAAACAGAGAGGCAGCTGACAAACTGTAGACAAGATTACTGTTATTTTTTAAATAAAAAATAATTTATTGTGCACCATTTGCTGTAATAGCTATATCTGCTCATTGTTATCACTAAAAGGTCAAGTTATTAGAAGTCATTTGCATATCCTTAGCCTTACTAACAAAAAGAAGAATAACCTGCACATTTCATTCAGATGTAGGAATTTTGTTAGAAATTTGTAACATCTTGTCGTGCATTTGTAGTATGTGTTTATCAATATCTACAAATAGATAGAGAGAACTCCTTGTATTTCAGGGCACTTTTTAGCATAAAACTGCACTTATTTGTTACTATTCCTACTAAACATGGTTCGTTAAAGGTTCTAATCTTCCTTTGTGTTTGCATTTTGAGTTTTTAAACAGTTTGTGAAATCCTTAAACATTGTGTTTGCACTACAGGCAAAATTCTGCCCTAATTCACATCTGTGCAACCCCCCTAAAATCAGTGTGACTGCATGGGAGAACTGAGAGCAGAATTTGACTCTGTATGAGTTCCTGAATTATATGATATACAGGAAAACAGCTGCAGTGCCTTGCAATTAATCCCCTTTTTACTTGTTTTTTTCCCCAAAACGTACTCAATTTTTTTTACTGTTTTCATAACAATTAATCCTGTCATGTTTCTTCTGTCATCGTTTCTATAGCTAGATATTTGTCTGCTTATAAATGTCCTGGTCTTGCAGGATTTGGGCTCCAAGTGTATAGCTGTCATTTCCATCAGCTTTCTGTTTTAAAAAATGTTTAAATAATCCAGACTTTGAATACATGTTTTTCGTGTCTGAATTGAGAAATATGTTAAATGTGCAACAGCATACAAATTCTGCAATACTTTAGCAATATCCTTTGGAATAAATGGGAGTTTTGTGTGCATAAAGGCTGCAAGAATGTGAAGGAGTGGCACTGAGTTGTCTCATAGTTGCATCTGTACAAGAGTGCTTTAAAGTATTTGCGTTAAATAAAAAATTAGGTGATTTGAAACAGAATATAAAATCTGATCAGAATTAGAGAAACCTACAAGATTTTAACATTTTTATGAAGATTAATAACAATGTATATAACAATGTTATGTAATTAGCATTTCCTCAATTCCCATGAAGGGTATACAGCTTTTCTCAGGTTTAGGGCCCTTCGAGTTACCAATTTCTCTGTTGTATTTCCATATCATAAAGAAAAGCATTGTACTTATTAAGGAGCTTTACTTCTCTTGTATAGCTATATTTGTGATACTGTATTTGTAATGTTAAACCATAAATATATATAATTTTTTACTTATTTAGTTTCACATTTTTTGTATTAGACTATTCTTAAAGTGTCTGGTAGGCTGTCTACAGATTTAAAAAAATTAACTGATGTTTTGATTTCTGCAGCCCAGAGAAGGAGACTGCTGTTGACATGGAAGTCAGGTACAATATTTTAAAACCTAATTGGAAAGAACATCAGTCTCCTATTAATGAGTAGCAACTAGTGAGCCTTCTGGGAAATCAGATTGAATTATTTTACTTTCTGTGCAGCTGCTGCAAGCTTTAGAACAGATGAAAACAAACAGAAAAGCAATTAAGCATGTAGGCCTTTTTTGGTATAAATTAGACAATGATATAAATGGATGTTTCTGCATATTCATAGGTGGTAATGCAGCAGCATTCTACTACCCTGAGACCTGAGTCAGACTGGAGAGGAAAAAAGCAGGGACTCAGTTTATTTTTTGTAAAAATGAAAGGGTGGCACAGACTGGTATAAAGACCAAGACAGTGTGTGTTCCTCCCTCAGATATGTCAGGGAACTTCAGTGCTGCCTTGTAATGTTTTTGCTGTATCAGCAGTAGACGTTCATGAATTTTGCAAAAACTTGAGAAACGCTCAACCTAAATTTTGACCCTGGGCTCCAGAAGCACAATAAAGGGTTTGCAGCATACTGTATCTCACCTTCTCACTAATTCTAACTCCACAACATTTTTTGTGTGTTGTTTTTTCTGTTTGTTTTTTGTTTGGTTAAATTTGGTGGTCAAAAACTTAAGCATCTGCATCCATATATAAACAACTAAATAAATGGCTTTATTTTCAGAGATGCTAATTATGTACATTGACTTGAATTGACTTCTGAAAATCAGGCTTGAATATGGACTTTGGTAAATAATTGAAACTTTTGACCTATGTTCCTAAATGATACATCAATATGGAATTGACTCTGAGTCAACTGGGTACTCTCCAGTGAAGTTAACTTTTTCAAATGATTATTCTGATTTCAATGAGAGATTTGAATGAGCAGTTAGATTCCTTATGGGAGACACTATGGGCTTCAGCATAAATTTCTCACGCAGGTAAGAGTTCACGAGAATTTTGCCCATGTAATAAATATGGGATCTACCCCTGTGTGTCAACCTGATCTCAAATTCCAGCTAAGAAGAATTGGATGTAAAGAGGATGAAATTCACCCCTGTGCAGAGGGCCAGCACAAGTCCTGTGGGCCACTAAAGGGCTCAAAATGGGACTTAAGCAATGTGCCTGTGGTGGTTCAGTGTACATGGGTGAATTTTACCCACAGTGTGCTAGTCTCCATAGCAATGTTTTAAAAGACAAAACACATTTCCCATAAGACTTCCCCCCTGAAACATCACAATCACACTAGCAGTTAACTATTTAGAAAAAACTAATTTGCAGTAACCTTTGAGCAATCTTCAGAGCTTGTAGAATTTTAACCCATAGCAAGTGAATGAGAGACACTCTGGACTTTAAAATGAATTGTTGAATATATATTAATCCTATAACATATGCACTGATTTCTTCTCAAAATTATTTATATGTAAACTTCACACTAATTTAACTAATGGTTTCTTTTTGAGTTAGGACTCAATGCCTGTGAGGAGTTAGGGGTTTTTGAGGTTTCATTTCAGCTGCAAGTCAAGAATATTCATCAAACATAATTAAAATTCCAACTGTGTGTGTACTTTTTGTGCTCAGAAATGATGTCTAAAATGTGCTAATAAAGCCTTTTGGGTAGCATAACACTGTCCTCTCAGCTCCTCAAAGAAACTTGTCTCATAAAAATTTCTAGGCAAGTCTTCCTGAAGACTTGACAGAAGATCAAGGCAGATGAGCTCGGTTTCTGATAAGAAAGGTGTCCAGCGCATTTGGCTGTCAGCACATGATTTGAATTGCATTAATGTCCAGCTAGAAGAGGAGTAATGAAATGGCTGCTCCAGCAGACAAAGATGGTGATCTGGGGAAGGCATGCAACATTTTAAAAAGGGAAAAAACTATTTAATTTAAATAAAACACGTCAGGCCAAATCTTGCTGATCGTACTTTGGTGAGCAGTCTCATTGAAACAGACTTCTTGAATGAGAAAGGCCACTAGGGGTCAGTACCTTATATTTATCCAGGAACTGTCTGGATACATATGTGGGAATTAAGGTCTTGATCCTACAAGGTGCTCAGAGTCCTCAATTTGTATTAATGTCAGTACAGTCAGGCCAATTCTGTAGTGAGGTAACCTCTCACCCTGTAATAGAGGAGGCACTGTGGTTTATCACTGGTGAGAAACCCCTAGCAACCACGCCTCTGAAATACTGGGGAGTGGGAGGAGTAGGAGAACCAAGCCTTCTGTGGTGATAGACTGGGTGTACTCTCTGAGACCTGGAGATTCTTGAGGCTGACCCCTACCTACTGTTGCACAGTGAGGGCAAACATTGCATTTGGTGGGACAAAATGGAGACAACTCCACAAGGGGAATCTATCAGAGTCTTCCTCACTACTAGCCCTCTCCTATTACTTTTTCTGTGTTATGGGGCAATATTTTACTGAGAAATCCGAAGAACTATTATTATTTTGGGAAAACACTGTGTTTATTTTGTTATTGTTTGTTTTTTGAACTCCTTTTCAAAATATCCCTTTTGTAATGTATTATATATTCCTCTGCGAAACCTGTCTGGTCAGCTGCTATACACTTTCTATTAGGGTCTCAGAACAATGCTGTAACTAGACTTCCTTGCATTTACGGGCTTGCCTCACAATACCCTCATTACTCAAGCAGAATATGCTGTGTGTTAGCTTTCTCTTAAACTCACGTCAAAGAAGAAAATAAATTAGGGAACAAATGTATTTTTCCATTCAAAACCTTTGTTAGGAAAACAATGACAACGTGCAAGAGGGGTTCTAATTATATAACATTTCTTTGGTGAGAGATGTGATATGTGGAAAATTCATTTGCCTTAATGAAGGGAAATAGAAAGGTTGCATTAGTGAAGACTCATTACCAGTTTCTGCATTATATGTTTGTTTTTTGTTTTGTTTTTTAATTGTACTGATGAGGTGGGAATTCCTGTTTTTCCAGGAAAAGAGGATCAGTGGCATATGCCTCACAGAAACCATGGCTACTCAATGCTACTGTGGAAGAGAATATCATTTTTGAAAGCCCCTTCAACAAACAAAGGTAACATGTTTCAGCACCCTGACAATAAAAGGAAGGGAAAGATTAATTGCCTTTCATAGAGACAACTGCATTAGCTGTTTATGGCTAACAGGTCATAGTCTCCTCCTTGGTTACCTGGTTTGCCACTAATGGTGTCTTGGTATGATGCACGGCATGGTCAGGTGACTGAGAGATCTCCTTCTCGCCAGTAGTCCTGTGTTGACAGCAGACATAATATTGCTTGTTGAATACAAGAGGGAACTTCTCACTGTTTAGATAGTGGTCCATGTCCCCACAATGGACATATGTTCCTGAGAGAGAGGATAGTCATCCACTCAGCAGGCTCAGTGGCTCTGGACCAAATTCTGTTCTCAATCACTCTGATTTTACACTAGTGTAATGGAAGAATTGGGTGTATTTTATCTGCTCCTGTATGAGACAGACACAATGGGCCTAATTCTGATCCAATTTGTCCTAGTTTAATTGCACTGACTTCAGCGGAGATACTCCTGATTTATATTGGCATAAGCGAACTCAAAATCAGTCCCAATGCCTTCAGTCACAGCTGCTCAGATGGTGCCCCTCCTCTCCTACTCCCTCTGACAGGGGTTGGCTCAAAGAGCTTAACTGAGCCCTTTGGCTTCCGTGGGAGTTTCATTTGTGTAGAGGACAGGAGAATTTGGTTCATTTTTCTAAGAAAACAGAGTTATGCTCCTGTAAGACTGAGACGCTGGAACTAAAGTTACTCATTTCATTGCAAAAGAATCCAGTGTTTACGTCAGATTGCCACAATAAATGTCCAATGATAACATTGTTTCAGCTAACTGGGCTACCCCAGAGATACACATGCCATTACTGACATTTATTATTCAATATTGAACCACCTCTTCACAAGAAAACTGTGAAAACTCCTTATAATTTCCCAGATATGACATTGTATTTACCCATGTCTTACACTTCCAGAGCCAGCCTCTCTATTGTGTACTGTCTGCCCATATTTGTGGCATTTGCAACTTCTGCTCAGTACTGTTGGGAATAATATCAGTGTTACAAACTTTTAGGTTGTATGTTGGAACCCTGTTTTTTTATTACAAATGTAACTGCACTTTAAATAATGCTGTTTTGAGGGAGGAAGCTGGTGTGCCAGCAAAAGTAATTACTAGACAACCCATTCTCCTTTCAAAAAACACAGAACATTAAACAAACACTTCAGCTCTAGGTCTGGGACCATCTGTTAGGTGAACAACTGACCATATGTTTCTGAGGCATAAATTTACAAACTGCACCTTCAGCCAGATATATTTTGATATTTGATGTATTTTGATCAATTTCTTGTGACAGTGTATGTATGATAAAAATTCATCTGACTTGGTAGTGCATGGAGATCCACCAAAAAATTCATTTTAGGAGCTTTTGTTCCTTCCAAAGGACAGCTGTGTGAGATGCACAGTATTTAACAGACCACAGTGGCACTTTTGAGTAAATTCTCTTGTAAGTTGATCTTAAAACTTTTTTAAAATTTAAAAATTTGAGGTGTTATTGATTATAAGTGGTATGTTTGTGTTTAACCTGGGTGGATCAGCTAATCTTTGAACTCCATTTTTTTGCATTTTGAAATAGCATTTGCATTGAATCTCTACTATTATTGACTTAGGAAAGGAAGGAGGGAGTAGCAAAAAAAATGCTATTTGAAAAATAAAAATAGTTTGAGTAGATTTTTTTTTTATTTGAAGGGGTCTTGCTAAGTGCTCTGTTGCAACATTTTTCTTTCCAAATGACTCTTTTTTGCATTGCTCAGGAGATTAAATAGGCCAAATTCTACTCAGATTTAGACCCTGTGCAATCATTGACTCCAGTGGAATTGCATGGAATGAAAATCAGTGACAAATCTGACCCCGGTGGCTTCTGAATCTAGGAATGTTGTCATGTCTCCCTTCATTTTTGCCACCAGTGCCCTGCTCTCTCTTGGCTGCTAGGGTTCTATCCAATAAAACAGTTGAACAAGCTTAATTAGAAATATTGATAGAATAATCCCACTTGATTGAATAAGATCTTTACGAGTTCCTGTTAATTTGAAACCTAAAAAGTCTCTTAAAGTGAGTTTAAAATAGGATCAGATGTCTCACCTGCTCCTGAGTAGAGCTCGCTGGGAATTTTCTGGTGAAACAGTTTTTTGTCAGAAATGTTGGTTTTTCAAAATTGAAACTTTTTGCAGGAAAGGACTAGTTGTGAAGAGCGTTTTTTGGGTCAGAGTGAAATTTCTGGTCATAATGAGAAAGAGAGAGGAACTCCAGAACAGAATCTCTGAACCAGCAGAACAGGGACTTGAACATGGGTCTCCTGTATCCCAGCTGAGTGCCTTAAGTACTGGCTATTGACTATTTTGGGGTCTCTCTCACTCTCTGTTGTTCATTTGTTTATTATTGTTTATTTTGGGTTTTTTGGTGGAAAATTTTTGAAGATCTCCATTTTGTTCCAATGTGGAACAGGAAAACCATTTCCTATCCATCTCCACTCCTGAGTCCCTCTCCCAATTTTGGTGGCTATACAATCACATTGTGTATGTTTTTACTGTTTCTCCCTTGTTTCTGTGAAAGGCCCACACAAACAGAGGAAACTATGGTCCTGATGCTGCAAACAAGTAACCCTTAAAGAATAACAGTGCATCATAAAAGAACCAGTGCCTGCTCTCCCTATTTTTAGCCTGTAAATATTTTTAATTGGTCTGGGGAGCTGGTCTAAGGCAGGGCCACCCGGGGGAGGGGGGGGGCAAGTGGGGCAATTTGCCCCGGGCCTCGGGCCCCGCAGGGGCCCTGCGAGCCCTGGCCCAGTGGTGGTCCGGGTCTTTGGCAGCATTTCGGCAGCCGGGGGCCCTCCGGTGCTGCTGAAGACGCGGAGCGACTGAAAGGCCTCCCACCGCCGAAATGCCGCCGAAGACCCGGACCACTGCCGGGTGAGTACAAGCGCCGTAGCTCCCCTGCTTTGCCCCAAGCCCCCTGAATCCTCTGGACAACCCTAGTCTCAGGTGCTTTGCTAGCCAAAATGTCATTTACTTGACTATGATTGAAAGGGATTCCATTAGAACAATTAGTGCCTAACAAACAAGTCTTTTCCACCGTGTGACTTTTTACAGCTGGTTAATCTTTGCTCCTATGCAGGTAGAAAGAGTGTTTCTCTGGCAATATCTGTGTAGATTTTGTATTATCTTTTTTGTTTCCACAGGTACAAAGCAGTAATTGACGCTTGCTCCCTTCAACCTGATATTGACATTCTTCCTCATGGAGACCAAACCCAGATTGGAGAGAGGGTCAGTAACCATCTACAGGATTTGTTTTTGTGTTTTTTCTTTAAATCGTTTGAGTACTCTAGTTGCCAAATAAATCTTTGAGTTAAATATACTTTTGGATCATTAGTCTGAAAGCTCGTCGCTTGGTAAATATGGGAACATTGCTGTTTGTGTGAAATGTGTTGGTTTAAATGTTCTGCTATCAGAATGTTTTATTAGTCCCACGGTCGCTATCTGAAATATCAGTGCTCAAGCGTCACTCTTTGCAGTTTGGTGTCTACAGGCATATAATAAAAATAAAACTTTACAGTTTTAGAGCACCTTCCATCTGAAGGTATCAGGTAATTAACAAACAAATGAATTAAGCCTTGCTATACCCTGGTGAAGTAAGAAAATGCTAATACATTGCAGCTGAAGAAACCAAGGCACAGAGATAAGGAATTTGCTCTAAGCTACACAGTAAATCTCTGAGACCAGGTGGGTGAGGTAATATCTTTGATTGGACCAACTTGTTTTAGTGAGTGAGACAAGCTTTCCAACTTACACGAGCTCTTCTTCAGGTAAACTTTATCTGAGAAGAGCTGTGTGTAGCTCGAAAACTTCTCTCTCGCCAACAGAAGTTGGTCCAATCAAAGATATTACCTCACTCACATTGTCTCTCTAATATCCTGGGCCCGACACGGCTACAACTACGTAGAGTAAATCTGGGCCAGGGCTGGGAATAGAACCTAGATCTCTCATAGCCACCAGATTATGTTTCATCTCAACATAGTCTGATATTGTGATTAAAAATTACCTCTTGTAATTCAGTTACCTAGTATAATTATGATACTGTAGATAAATAATATAGCATCACAGCATTGTACAAACCTTCACATGCCTCTAGAATGTTCTCAAACCAATGTTTCTCAATAAATGATTGGGGGAGTGCCAATTAAAATGTAATTTTAAAAATTGCTGCTACCTTTACATGAAAAATAAATGTGTTATGGGAAAACTCTACCCTTCCTTTGCACCCCACCAGAAGCTGAAAATGTCATTTAGTTTATACACTCAACTCAAGGACAGGGTGTCCAAAGGTCATCTGCAAACCCAGATCTCTTCAGTGGCACAACCAATGCATCATGACCTTCTCACTAAAAAATGAGTCTAAGGACTAAAGTTAAACTGTTAAGACCTTATTTAAACACCTGAACAAATGGGCTTTTTTTTCAAACGTGTCAAGCACCCAGCTTTTCCCATGGAACTGAATATGGACATAAAACTTAACTTTAGCCACCTATATTTTAAAAATCTAGGTCTAATGCACTAAAAGTTCTCCACTGATGTGGAAGTACATTTTGAGTGTGGACAAAGAACATTAACAAGTCAGTTCCAGCTGCTGGTAGCATACAACTGAGGTCATTTAAAAGTTTCCTCTTACCTTGTAAGAGGAAATCTGGAACATCTCAGCAAATCAGTGTAATCTGCATTGCAGTTGCATTTGCTCAATAGCAATGAAGGCTTTAACAATTTTACAGTTGTGTATATATGGCCCAAAATTCATGGTAAAGCATTCCAGATATCAAGGCAGTTAGTCTGCTGCTTTCCCAAATGAACAGTAGGGCTACTTTTTCAAAAGGATATACCTGGATTCTTTCACTCCATGGTGTCTTCTCCACAAAAACTTCTAACAAAGCAAAATTTGAGTATTCTGATTTTAGAGCTGGATTAGAGATTTTGTGATCAATTTATTTTTATCTGTTTAATTCCAGGGTATCAATCTTTCTGGAGGGCAGCGCCAGCGCATCAGTGTGGCAAGAGCACTTTACCAGCAGACAAATGTTGTGTTCCTGGTGAGTAGATGCCATTATGTCTGAGCTGTAAGTTGCAGCATCAAATACACCTCTACCTCGATATAACACTGTCCTCGGGAGCCAAAAAATCTTACCACGTTATAGGTTAAACCGCGTTATATCGAACTTGCTTTGATCCACCGGCGTGCGCAGCCCCACCTCCCGGAGCACTGCTTTACCGCGTTATATCCGGATTCCTGTTATATCGGGTTGGGTTATATCGAGGTAGAGGTGTATAGTCATTCAAAATGTTTAATGGGCAGAAAATGAAATTCTGCTCCACTGAACCAAAGGGGTAGTTGCAACTGAAATATGCACTACTTTATTTTACATTTGTTATAGCTAAGATACTCAGGGGACAGACACACACACACACACACACACACCCATAAATACCACAGATCTTAAGATAAATAATGTAAATAGAAATCATGGATTTGATCCTTCACTTTATCCTGTGGCTGGGAACGTGCCTCCCAGCCTGGGTAGACAGGCTCAAGTTAGTGCACTAAAAATAGCAGTGTGGATGTTGTGACATGGATGGCAGCATGGGATAGCAGCCTGAATCCAAGTCCCTCTGACCCCTGGGTTTGAGCTTGGGTGGTTGACCCATGCCATCGCCCACATCACAACGTCCATACCACTCCCTGCTGCAATATAGACATGCCCTCCTCAGTTTCTATTTGAAATGCTGCTTTGATCACTGCATTTATTTTTGGTACTTCAAGATTGTATTTGAGCTAGTACATTTCAAATATTGACTGCAGTATTTGTAAAAATTCCTAAATTCTCGTCCATAAAATTAATATTGTCTGTGCCTAAGGCATCTCTTTTCTTTGTGGAAACAAACTCTCTGCCCATCCTGAATTGTTCTCTGCGTATTTTGCCCCAACTGCAGTGGAGCTACTATGGGGAGTGGGATTAGGTCCTTGGATTAGTATGAGGAAGAATCAAGTAATCCCCCCCCATACACACGCTCACTAATGGGTTTATTGATTCTCCTAGTTGATAGTTTCTCTTTTGAGCTCAGCTTTCAAGTGTATGACCCCTTTCAAGTCCTCTGTGCCAGCCATGTCATGTGGAGTCAGGAAGGCATTACATATCAGACAACATCCCTAAGAGCCTAGGAGGCAGATTCACAGGCCTGTCTTTATGAGAAGGTCTATAGCAATTATGTGACTGCCCCAATGAGTGAAAACCCTTTCACAACATGAGTAGCTCTTCCTGGGCAGTGAATATAGCACAAGTAGAGCTGAGTTGTCCAGCCAAGTGCCACAGTGGAGCAGGGCCAATATTGGGCCATAAGTTGCCTTTGTCTGTCACGAAGAGTACAACATTGCATATATAGCAGGCATGCACAAAAACCATAGTTAAGGAACATGATCAGTTTTGATCCAAATCCATAGAGCAAGGAAATTCAGCCTTTCACCTGTCAACTTCAGATACATTTTTTTAACCTGCACAGTATTTTAGATATATGGTTCCCATGGACTTTAGTTGGAACTGAGTGACTAAAACTCCATGCAAAGATTTGAGAATATGCTCTTTGTCAGGGTGTGAGGTTACTGTAACATATATCTGACCATACCTGACACCTTGAATTTCCTTCATTTCTATCCTTCATTTTATTATATTCTGATTTATTACACCCTCAAAAATCATCATCCCTACATCATCATTGCTTCTAGATATTTTAAATTACTTTTATTGATTTTTGTAAATGTACCAATACAACAATGAATGTATTAAATGTAATTACAATATGACATTATTCCAGAATTGGGGGGGTGGAAATAAGGGTGTCAGATTTTCAAAAGCATCTAGCTTTGACCTGACTCTGCCTCCATTGAATTTGATTGCAAAACTCCTGTTGATTTCAGTGGGATAGAGCAGACTTAACTCAATGCTCAGAGAACAAAATTCCACATAAAAAGAATCAGTATAATTACCTTAATAAACAATATCCAGTGGGAAGACAATGTAAATCCTACCAGTAATATTAGTACCACCTTTTACATGCGATGTTCGTAATTCTGAATATAAACGGGATCAAATGAATAAATCCTCAATAAATGTTAGATCTTTCCTCAATTAATTAAATACAAATCAGTGAGTCAGTAGGACAGAATTCATCTAATTTTAGCCCTTAAAAGCAATCAGCTGGTGAAGATCATAGAACTGATCAATCTTTCTCTCTCAGTGGTTTTTCAATAGGGAAATTTCTCTCAGAGGTGGGAATAGATAACTCACAAGGGAGCAAGTATGTCACCAAGGAAATCAAGATGTGCTTATACTCTGTTTCTCTGGAGGACTTCAAGTCAGGCACACCATAGTTTTAGGCTACTGTTGACTTCACTATGTCAGGCCTAAATAGGAGCTTGTGAATACTGCAGTGCCATGTAGACAAGCCCTTAGTTACACCAGTATATCAATATCTGAAGAGTGCAGGTAAATAAACTGGCAATTACCCTAAGGCTCAGTAAACCACAGCACAAGTCTAGCTAAAATTACCACCTTTCAGCTTAGTCATTGCTTAGTTAATTCATGCTTTGTTGCCATCTATCTGAGAATCCCCTGCCACTGCAAAATATTGATTTACTGTTAATCTTCTCCTCTCTCTGGTTGTCCGTGTTGATCTAACTGATTTAACAGAAGACAGCACTAGTGTTAAAATATATCACTTCCATTAAATCCTGTAAAGGCTTGGCTGCAACAGTATGGCATGTACTTAATCTCTTTTCGCATGGCTAGGACGATCCGTTTTCTGCACTGGATATCCACTTAAGTGACCATCTTATGCAGGAAGGGATCCTGAAAATGCTAAGGGAAGACAAGAGAACCATTATCCTGGTCACCCACAAACTACAGTACCTGCCACATGCTGACTGGGTAAGAAAACTGTCATTTTTAATGATGAAATTGAAAAGTGACTTGTAAGTGACTTCTATTGCTATAAAATAAACATTACAGGTCTGTCGCAACTTATGCACATTTAACATGCACAATTTCAGCTTTGCGCAGTTGGCAAAAACCAAAAAAAAAAAAGAGAAAAATAACAATTTTAATACTGTACCTTTAGTGCAGGCGATTCTGCCCACCATTCAACTCAATGTAATTTTGACTAGACGCAGTTTTCGCTTTACGCGTTAACGATGGAACGGAACGCCCGCATAAGATGAGACTCACCTGTACTGAAAATAATCTTTTTGCATTTCTGTATCGACAGGACTGCATAGGGAGAATGTGTATTATTAACATTTTCAAAATTTACTAGCGATTTTGGATGCCCTTTAATTTTTCAATTCTCAACTTGAAACACCTTAAAGGGGCCTGATTTTCAGAGGGTGGCCAATTCTGGAAATTGAGTCCCTTTTAAGGCATCTCAAGTTGAGCACCCAAAAACCGATACCCAAAATCACAAGTCCCTTTTGAGAATCTGGTCTACATGATGTCCTTCAAACAGCTGAAGATATTGGAATGATACATCTGTTTATATCTTTGACATCACTATGCAGTTATTTTATTACCACAGAAGAAAACCATTATAAGGAGATTGAGTCAAAGGAAGACACAAGGGGAAAAAATTGACACTTCTTGGCCTTCATTTGTAGTAAATAACATATTGAGATGGGCACTTCCCTTTCAAAATAATTCCATTATTTAGGTAGTTGTCTATTTTATATCTTGTTGCTGATAGACTAAACGGAAGTAGCATTTTCATGTACAAATACCAAAGTTTTGTTTGTTGTTTTGTTTTTGATTAGGTTGCACACGTCTTCATTGTGTTGTTATCTTGTACCAGCAACACATGCCTTCCTGTCCACAAGGATTGATTATTGTAATTGCTTCTCCTAGCAGGGCTTCAGTCACTTGCAATAGATACGTAATGCAGCAGCACAGTTATTCCCTGGCCGGAGCAAGTATTCTCATACCACTCCCACCCTTGCATTCTTCATACTGGCTTTTCATAACGTTGCAGATAGATTTCTAAACAGGTCCTTTTGGTTTTTAAATCTCTTTATAATGTCTGCTCTGACCTCTTCCTTCAGTCATTTATCATCATCATGCTAAGATAAGTAAGCAATTCTGCCTTTGCTGTGGTGTCCCTAGGATATGGAATTCCCTCCCTCTAGACATCTGTCTTAGTCCATCCCTTCCCATTTTTCAACAATACCTATATGCATTTTTTCCAAAGATGATTTTTTTAAACAAGTTCAGCTGTTGACCTTATATTAATAACCTCTTCCCTCCTTTTCATTTGTTAAAAACATGTATGTTGGCCTTATTTAAAATGTTCTGAGTGGTTATTAATAATAATAAATTATTTTTAATATTGTTGTTACTGTAATACTGTATAGGCCCAAATGCGTGCAAGGTGCAAAGGGGCTTTTAAAATGCAAGTTATAATTAGTTGTCATTATCTAGTATTAGGCTAGATCACGCAGTCCTTTCTCAGGGAAAACTCTCATTAAAGCCAGTGGGAGTTTGTCTAAGGCAGGGCAACAAGACTTGTACTAGTTGTTCCTATTGTTATTCATTAAGAAATTTCTCAGACTTTTAATGTGAAATATATATGTCAAATGACACACCTAAACTTTCCTGCAAAACCTTTGAGAGAATTAGAGTCCCAGTTTTAGAAGGTGTTTCCTGAGTAGATGTCATCAAAAAATAGGGCTTTTTTTCCTGTGGAAATTTTTGGCACAGACAAAACAAAAAGTCAGGGTTTTTCCATGGAAATAAAGTTTTCAGTGAAAAATCCAAATCTGAAATATTTTGGTCAAAGACTATAATATTCCAATTCACAAATGTTGCTATGGTGCCTCATGGGAGTTGTAGTTTGGCTGCCTCGTGCTCCTATTTTCTATAGACTGGGCTCCCTGTCAGACTACATCTCCTGTGATGCACCAGAGTCCAGCCTGTGGTGAGGGGAAGCGATGCATCATGGCAGTGATGCATCATGGAAGGTGAAGTCTAGGTGCTTCAAAATTTTTCAGTTTTCAGACATTCATTTTTCAATGAAAAATTAAACTTTTCCATAGAAAACAGAGACATTTTAAAAAAGTGTTTGTTTTTCAGTGGAAAATTGGGTTTAAAAAAAATGTTTTGACTGAAAATTTTTGACTAGCCCTATGCCTGAGAGGTGCTGAATACCCTCAGCTCCCATTGACTTCAGCTGAAATTGTCAGTTCAAGTCACTGAGCTTCATTTCCTTCAGCTTTCCTCAGTGTTAATCAGAAGGAACTCTGCTGAAGTTACTGAAGTTACGTTATTTTCAAATTGGTGCAAGTGAGATCAGAAGGAGGCCCATTGACTTGAAATCAATAGGAGTTAAGAGGGCCCCACATTCTTCAGGTTTAGACCAATGTGACTATAATAATTTCCTCCAAAAAGGTGTGTTTCTTCCATCTAAAGTTCACTGTTTGGAAAGCTTTAATAACCAGAACCCCACTGCATTTCCCAAAGGCCCATGGTGGCAAACAGGCTGTGGAACCAGAATATTTACATGTAATTTCCTGCATGAAGAGCCAAGGTGCTGGGCACAGCATGTAGCTAGAAGTCTGTGTTTTCATTTTTCAGTGGTGACAGCTCTAACTTGTGAATTGTTATCTTGTTAATAAACTGTGTTTAGAGAGAGTTATAAGCTAGGTAAGCTAGGAACAAAGAATTAAAAGCAATCTGTGTCATTAATATGAGGCATAGGATGCTGAGGTGTGTTTTTTAAAGGGAATAAGTGTTGAAGGATAAACATTTTTTTTTTAAGAAATGGATTAATTCTCAGAAACAGTAGCTTATTTCAACACAGAGGCAAAAATCTGTCCAGGCCCCACAGTATCTCAAACTAAGGTGATATAAATAAAAAATAATAAAATTCAATGAACAGACTTGAATTTCCACTGCCTAGCACTTTGTATGCACAGCTGTGCAAAATGAGTATAAAATATTACCAGGCCAGAATGTGTTTTGCACCCCCTTTGCGCAAGGGGTGATGCGTATAACAGATGTAAGTCAGTGGAGAATCAGACCCAGCGTGGCTAATTCTGTTATTTTATGCTACTACAATGGCACTGACTTCACTGCATAAGTAATAGCAGCATTTGACTCATTCCCTATTCTCATGACACACTACAGAAGAGGTGTCATTATCCCACTTTAACAGTAGGGTTAATTGTCTTACCCAATGTCATGTAGCAAGTCAGTAGCAGGGAATTAAAGTACAGGAGTTCCCGGCTCGCTCACTCGTCTTTATACGCTCTAGGACCAACTAAACTCCTTGTGCTGGGGACCATCTCTTCACATATGTTTGCATAGCACCTGGTACAGTGGGGTCCCAATACTCAAAGGGGCACGTGAGCATTTTTAGAATTCCAATGTTAGTCAAATGCCATGTTATATAATTTCTGTGCCCACACTTGTTCTCAGTCCACTACCTCATGCCACCCTCTTTAATTATAAAAATTAGCATAGCAAGCAAAGGATTTTTTAAGGGAAATATGCATTTGTGTTAAAATAGAGACATTCTGAGAATCTGTTGCCTTAAACTCACTGTGGGAAACTCTTCTGCTGAGTAGCCTCAATTGCTGCTTACTCTCATTTTACATTTTTTTTAAATATTTCAACCCTTGAGAACTAAAAATAGGTCTTTTTTTAAAAAATCTGTTTTATGCAATAAGATAAATTCAACTAAATGTGGCTTGTGGGAAGGTTGTGCTGCATACTGAATCATTTTCAGGTAATATGCCATACATTGAGCCACATCACATCTAAGAATATCTCATGCTGACTACAACTGATGATGCTTGAAACATAATACATGCCATCCTACAAATGAAGCAAAAATAGATGTAGTTATGGCATACATTCTGTGCATGTTCAAAGCAAATGATGCCATGATGTAAAGGCAAAGGAAGGCATATGGAACCTGGCATTCAGAGGCTGCTGAAGAGGAGAGGGATTGTCCTGTGTCATTTGAAAATGACAAATGCTGTCTGAGGATGAGGAGCCCAGAATGCCAGCAGACTTTGTGTGGGCTCATATCCTGAGTTTACTTACTCCATTAAAGTGGAATTCATGTTTGGAGCGATGAACATAAGGGACTCCATCCTGCCCTGCAATAAATCCCTTTGTGCCACTCTACCATAAAGGAATCCCCAGCAGACATAAAACCGGAAGAGCTGGCTCTAAAACAGCTCCTTCTGCCCATCCCCTGTGCAGTAGGGGGCTTATCAGGAATGGGAGAGGCCTGAACATTATATACTTTAGTGATCCTGGGTCAATGGAGCAACCTACAAGGAGCCATTCCTGGACAGTACAGTTTGAAACAGCTGAGGCTGCTTTAATTTATTCTGGTAGGCGGAAGAAGCCCTAGCCAGTCCCAGGATTGGGAGGATCAAAAAATGAACCCCACTCCACCCCCCTTTCTGGTTCACCACGCTCAGCTCAGGCAGCACATCAGAGGATTGAACCAGTGTTATCCCTGCTTGGATTTCAGCCATGATGCTTGCTGAAGCTCTGAAGATTCTGGGGATTGTAACTGTGAATAAGATCCCCATCCCTTCTGACAGTAACAGCTATTGTGAAGTATTGGGTCCATTCTGGAGTAAAAAAATGATGCCTCCTCGAGGAAGGGCGAGTTGCTTGTTTCTCTTAAAGAAGGGAAAAGGGAACAACTGACTAAGGGGTAGCTAAATCCTTGGCAGCACTTCACAGGCCACTCTGAGGCAGGAATGACAGAGACGCTGAAGTTTGCGAAAATGAGAAGTGTCTTGAATCATAATGTCAAGTAGAAACAACAAAGAGTCCTTGTGGCACCTTAGAGACTAACAAATTTAGGATATCCTCCTTCTGCTATGTATCCATGTTGTCTATATTGATCTGTGGAATAGTATTGTTTTTATTTTTTGTACAGTGCCCAGATCACTGAATGCGAGCTTTATAAATATAACCAAATATCTCCTTGACAGTTTGTATTCCTAACCTCTTAGATCGTTGCAATGAAGGATGGTACCATTCAAAGAGAAGGGACACTCAAGGACATTCAGAAATCAGAGTCTGAGCTCTTTGAACACTGGAAAACACTCATGAATCGACAGGACCAAGAACTGGAGAAGGTTTATTATGTATTTTTTCTCAGTAGCCTAAAAAATGTATTCTTTATGTGGTGAAGCATTTTAAATTGAAAACATTAGTAACACTTACTCTGTGTGTGTGTGTGTGCACGCACATGTGTGTGTGTGTGTTTGAACTTCGCTTGAATGAACTTTGCTCCATTTATTAAGACAAAAACCTTAACTCTGCATGTATCATATTTTATCTGTAGTAGGTAGGACCTACATCCACCCTTTTTAGTGAAGCCCTATGGGGAATTTTCTTGCATGAGGAGCATGGAATTGGACCATTAAGTACGGAGAAAATTGAGTTAGTGACATGTACAGGAATAATTATACTGCAAATGGAAATGTTTGTTAAATTTAGCCATTGTACTGTTTTTAATTTTTTTTAAAATTCTTATATAACAACCACAAATGACTAGACTAGATCTTGTTAATTAAAATATTATGAGATAGGAAGATCCAGCATCTGAAACTATAGTGCTTAGTCAGGCAAGTGCTTTCTTCCATGGGAGCTTTGCCTAAGTGAGGACTGCAGAATCAGCCTCCGAAGATGGAAGGAATTCATGTCCTGAGTGTCAGTGTTTCAGGGGAACGTGACCTGTGTTCCCTCTCTGTGGTCTACTCCAGGAGTACCCAGTCAGGTTTCAGGACTCCAGCCATGACCTGAATCTGAGAGAGACCCGTGCCCATGTCCCACTCTCTTCTGACGGGGGAGTGGGGTGTTAAGGCTGCACAGCCCCCTGCTTTACACTGGGAATAATTTATGCCTTTTGGATTTAAAAATAGATGGCACATCAAACATACATGACAGCCAATTGTAATCCTCTCCCTTCCTTTTTACTGACATACTGATTTGAAAATACATTTTGTGACATCTGTAATTTTAAAAAACTTTATCAAGCAAAGCCACATGACTTGTCCTGCTTTTAGGAAACTATAATAGAAAGAAAAACTGTTTTGGAGAGGAAGAACCTCCGGAGGACCAGATATTCCCGAGAAGCTCTGCTAAAAGATGACGAAGAGGATGAAGGTAAAGTAATTTTTCTAAAAGGGCACCCTGAGACCCAGTGCTGACTGCATCGTTGTTTTACAGTTCAAACTGTTTTAGATGGAATCAATTCACAAATTTCAAGTTAGTAACAAAATCAATCTTTTCCAGGAGGAACTGTGGTCTGGTTCTTTATGTGGATTGTGGCTCCTAAGAGTTACATACTAAAACTGAGCTTTAATAGATAGTTAAAGAGAGCAATCTGAAGGTGCTGGTTAACCATTGGCCTTGTGAAGAGCTGTCAGAATTATTTCCACAGGATTGCTGATTTGGAGAAGCATCCCTAGTGAGGAAAGCTCTAAAGCACATACTTCATTTTAAGCATCTGCTTCACTTGCATCAAACTCAATGCTTAAGCGTAACCATGGGCTTCTAAATGTTTTCCTGAATAGGGATAGATTTAAGGAAGTGCTTACATGCTTTCCTGAATTAGGGCTTTAGTAAACTTTCCAACAACAATACACAAGAATTAGTGGGCCCAATTTTTCCATGGTGTAAGAGAGCTCAGGTCCACTGACTTTAGTGGAGTTTTGTCCAATTGCATTAACAGAAGATCTAGGCCAGTATCATTTGGACTGATTTGTTTCGCAGCTCAAAAAATATCACTACATTTTGAAAACATTTTGTTCCTTTTTTCCAGTCAGGAAAATGCGCACACAAAAATAATCCCATATTTGATTTGGAAGTTAATATAGGAAGTAACAAAGGTTGTTCCGCAACTTGTAGTTTATGGTTCTGGATTGTAGAAGCCTCAGGGGGCAGAGAAGGTGTACCCATTCTCTCTGCACTAGGCCATGCACCCTTATGGCACTATAGATTGTGTAATTTACGATATTGTGCCCTGATACTGCAATTAGCACATGGGCTGAGTACTGCTCCTGCATAGAGCCCTAATGACTTTAGTGGAGCTGTGCATGGGATATAGCACTGCATCCACACACTATCAATTGCTGGATTTGTTAGCAGCTCAGAGCAGGGACTGTGGCCCATACTATTGTCTGTGGCTGAGGAGCACACAGTGCAGTTCAGGATGGGGCATGCAAACATGAGGCTGCTCACCTTATGACCCCTAGCTGGCCTTAGGACCAGCAGTGCGCAGAAGTGGTTTTAAGACACCTCTCTTCTATTCAGATGCACCAAAATGAGCTCTGAGGCACATGGGAATCTGCCTTTTCAGCTTAAAAAAATCATAGAAGCATTTGAATTTCAAATAGGCAGCTTGCTGGAGATTTTTCTGTTCCTTTTTCAAGAAGGAAATAGAATCACAGAATATCAGGGTTGGAAGGGACCTCATGAGGTCATCTAGTCCAGCCCCCTGCTCAAAGCAGGACCAATCCCCAGCTAAATCATCCCAGCCAGGGCTTTGTCAAGCCTGACCTTAAAAAAACCCCTAAGGAAGGAGATTCCACCACCTCCCTAGGTAACCGTAGGTAATAGTGTATCCACAATGTATTTAGCGCTATCCATGTGTATTAAAGTATTTGAATGTTTATTTGACAAACTTACCAGATCATTTAGGGGGGAATTTTCTACAATGCCCACAAATCCTACTGTGCACATATTAATTTATTAGCAGTTATTTAAGAAACTTATGTTTCATGAAAACTAATCTTAGGTGAGCCTCAGAAGCCATAATGATGTAGCATTCATATACCCATGCTATTTCTTTCATAGTGATAGTCATGCAAAGGTTATATTTTCTTTTGGATTACAAATAAATTAATTTACAAAGATTAAATTATTCCAAGCATGTATAAATCATGGCAACTGGAAAAAAATTCTGAGTACCTTTAAAATAATTTAAATGCTATCTGAATGTGAGAGGATGGATGAATTAAAGGTGAATAGCTAGTGCCAACTGAATTTACAGACCTATCTATAGCCAGGGATCACTGGCCTGTGCTTTTACCTAGAAAAAAAAATCATTGTTTTATTTCATTATTATCAAGAAAATCTTGAACCAGTAAACTATAAATGTCACAAATACATTGATGTAAAGACATTGTTTATTGAGGGCTAACTTTTCCTTCACTTATGACCATGCACTTATGACTGATTCCAAAGGTGTGTTGGAAACTGAGGAGGTAATTTCACCCTAAAACTGTATTCCATTCAGTAAACTAAGCATGATGTCCATGTGTGAAGATGCAAGTGCTCCTTTACTCACTATCTCTCCCCTCTCATATTAAGTTAAATCTCCTCTCCTTGGTTTCAAACTGTGTGCAACCCCCATTCCAGCCTTCATCTCTGATCTTATTGCCTCTACACAAACTCCCATTCCTTACGTTCCACCTCAGTTTCGATCTTGACTGCCATCTTATACTACTTCTCCTATCTCCCACTTCACTCCATCTCATGCAGTCCCTTCTGCTTGGAATATTTGCCAAGTGCCCACTCTACTCCTTCAAAAACCAACTCTGATCTCCTGCTGGTTCTCTGAGGAATATTTGCTGTAATAATCACCCTGCAATTTGTGAGTGTTCTGCACTGCATTTTACTTGTTCCTTTAAAATACAATTTGTTGGCATATTTGTTTGCCATATTTAACCTATCAGAGAGCTTGTTCATTTACAGCATTGTGATTAGGATTCTGCAAAGCTCCTAAGCACCAGCCTACGGATTTTGCTGAATTGGGGTTTACATAAGTAATAGATAAAAATCTGTAACTAACAGACAGATGCATTTATGAAAAATTCATGGCATGTGAATAGTTTGAATTGTCCTTTTATTTTGCAATTTGGCACCTGCCATTTGATATGGAAAAAATGAATATAAAAGGTTTCCAGGGCAATGTTACAATCCAACAGTCTTTTTTTTCCCCTGCTGATTACAGAAGAAATAACAGAAAGCGATGATGATGACAACCTATCTTCTGTGCTACATCAGAGAGCAAAGATGCCTTGGCGAGCCTGTGGGAAGTACCTCAGCTCGGCAGGGATTCTGCTCTTGCCTTTACTTGTCCTTTCACAGTTCTTAAAACACACTGTTATGGTGGCTATTGACTACTGGCTTGCAAAGTGGACATCTGATGTCATTTCTGCAAAGAGTGACCTAGAACAAAAGAATTGTTCTGTATGCCAGGTACCGTACTTCTAAGTCAGTTCTTTTCTTTGACAAAGAAACATCTCCAAGTGCTAACTTCTGCTTGACCATTGACATGCAATATGCTGTATTGCTACTAAAATGTACATCACAGAATGTTTTCAGGGGCATCACATTTTGGGGGGAGGGGGTGTTTTGGTTTTTGTATTTTAGTTTCTCTCTCTCTGCTCTTCTTTTCCTTTTGCCACCCTTAGCATTGCTTGACAGACTATGTTTGCATCTTGTGACAGACCCAAGCCAGTGTGGTAGCAGGAGTTCTGGTAAAGGGCAAATATACTGGTCACTGGATGAGTAGTTTTCTGTTCTCGAGTGACCAGAGCAGGGGCTGCAACAGAGTAATCAGGAACCTGCTAGAACCAATTAAGGCAGACAGACTGATTAGAATACCTGCAGCCAATCAAGGCAGGCTAATCAGGCACCTGGGTAAAAAGGAGCTCATTCCAGTCAGGGAGGGGGAGCCAGAGGAGAGGAAGTGTGTGCGTGAGGAGCTGGGAGTAAGAGGTGTGAGGAGCTGAGAATGAAGAGTGTGCTGCTGGAGGACTAAGGAGTACAAGCGTTATCAGACACCAGGAGGAAGGTCCTGTGGTGAAGTTAAAGAAGGTGTTTGGAGGAGGCCAGGGGGAAGTAGCCCAGGGAGGTGTAGCTGCCATGCAGCTGTTACAAGAGGCACTATAGACAGCTGCAATCCACAGGGCCCTGGGCTGGAACCTGGAGTAGAGGGCAGGTCCAGGTTCCCCCCAAACCGTGCAACTCCTGATCAGACACAGGAGAAGTTGACCCAGACTGTGGGGAAGATCACTGAGGTGAGCAAATCTACCAATAAGCGAAGGGCCCACCAAGGTAGAGGAGGAACTTTGTCACAATCTCTAAAATAGTTTTGATAGAACTCACAACTCTTCTTTTTTTTTCTTTCTTTCTGTGCTGCAGCATTCTGGCTGCTGGTAAAGCATTCAGGCTGAGTTTCATAACAAGTGGGAACAAAGATCTTTCAGAATGAACTGTCTGTTCCAGGTTATTCTTCTTTGATTGACTTTGTCTTAATTTTGCACAAAATGGTAGGCTTGCCTAAGATTGGCAAGGTGTGACATATACAGTGCAGTCTTGCATATTTCCATCTCAGCCTCCTTTGGCATTAAATTACCTTGCTAATTGCTCAGGTGAACCGGAGAGTCACGTCCCAGGGGATTTTATCCTGCCAAGGCATCATTTGTGTTGAACAACATCATCATAATTAACATATTTTTTAAGACAGACTAATTAACTATCCCCATGGATCTGATACAATGATGACATTATTTCATTAAAATTCCAGTTGTCTTCTCTGAAGGGATTAATGTCTGTAAAGAAGCAGTCTTGACAATGGTCTAAATATGGTTTTAAACATTTTTCAATCCAAGGTATCACAGGTAGTGGCTGGATGGAAACCTAGGGTGAAATCCTGATGCCACTGAAGCCAAAGAGGAGTTTTGCTATTGACTTCAGTGAAGCCTTTGATTCATCCCTGGAGACTATTTTAAAGCTGAGTTTTAATGGGAAGTTATTAATAATTTATTTTACATTTTTCTGGGCTCTCTCCAGCTCCCACTGAAAAGGGGCTACTAGCATGTCATATTACAATCTTTAAAGGTATCTGTTTCCCCAACTGGAATTAACTAATGTATAATATCCTTGGATTCTTTTTAGGAGATTCCATGGCTTTTGAATTTTTAATCTAATCCAAACAGCATTTTTTCCTGAATAATGCTTAATTATGGCAAAGAATCATTGGCAAAACAAAATGAGGAAGCTTGTTCTGTCCCTGTTGTGTAGAGGAAAAGAGAACTTCTTCCTCAAGGCTGTCAATCCCACCTCCCCTTTTCTGAACGCAAACTGTATTTTAAATTATTAAAATATTAAAAATAATATTTTGCTTCTGTTTCTTTACTACTTAGGAATTTAATCATTCTCGCTATTCAAGGGTGTTCAGCATTCTCTGCTGCCTTGGGATTATACTATGTCTTGTCACGTCAATAGCAGTGGAGTGGACTGGTCTAAAAGTTGCCAAAAAACTACACTATTGTCTGCTGAATAAAATTATTTTGGCACCAATGAGGTACTACTTTGATTCTAATGTAAGCAGTAGTGCAGAGTAGAGGCTTGATATTCCTTATTTCAAGGCAGTCTTTCCTGTGCAGTTCCATTCTGAAGTTACTATGAATTAAAAAAATGTGAATTGGCTCATTGAAAGTCAATAGACACTACACATGTTTACACTATATAAAAATTCTACTTTCTGATTCAACAGATTGATTCCCCAGAGTCATATCTGCTGAAAATAAGTTTTTACTTCTTTTTACTCTTTTACACAAGAGAAACAGAGGAGGAGTCCATGAGTTGCAGATTCTATTCCATGATATTCATCATCAATGGAAACATTTGCTGAGGTATAAATATTTACACCTGAGCAACTCTGTTGAAGATAACAGAATGGAAGAAGTATCACCAATGGTGTCATTAAAGATAATGGGATTGAACAGGTGTCGCTGTGATCCTAATTTGGCCTTTATAACTTTTATTTCTGGTGATGATGCATGAGAGGGAAAGAACCCAGCTTGACTGTCAGAGCCCAGGATAGGACTGGCAGTTAGAAAAACGGCTGTTTATTTGCAAGCTTCATTTGACAAGGAAGTCACTGAGGGACAATAAGCATGGAACCCTTCAACACTATTTCTGCAAACTTACTTTTCAAAATAGAACCACACTTTAAAGTTAACTCTAACAATGGAAAAGTGTAACCTTCATTTAATCTTTGTTTTATGAATGCATACTTAATGGATAGAATATAAAATTAACACTAAATAAAAAATGAAATAGGCAGTAATAGAGTTAAAATATGCTCTGCATCCTTTTAAAAATCCTTTCTAAATTATTTGATATCCTTTGCTTCCTGTACTAAAAAAGGTCCCAATGACTTTGGTGGACTGTAACCTAAAATAGACATCTCCCTATGGTCACCTTGCTGTCGTATCCCCACAATAACTTCAGGTCATTTAAAATGTCATTAGTCCTTTTACACTGATAATTTTTTCACTGCTGTGTGTTGCTATTCCAAGAAAAATTAATGTGATCATGCAAGACTTGCAATTACATTTTGTCTGTATTTTTCCTCACTGAGGAGTGCTTTGTGTGTGTGTGTGTAATACATATTAAATAAACAAAATATTTCATATTATATATAATATATTTATAATATGAAATATTTTGTTTAATAATGTACCTTATATTGTGCGGAGAAGTTTTGTGAAATCTGGCGTGATAATTCATAGTCCTAGGACACAGTTATTCCTTTATTATGTCTGGTTTTGGAATGCAATGAGTTTGCCCTGATTTCAGCACAAAAGAGACTATAGACCTATTACTCATTCCCCACTCTTATCAGTAGATTGTGTTCCAGCTCAGTACAGAGCTAAAGAGAAATGGAAAGAAATGGGAAAGTATTTTAATATCTACTCGCGTATTAACTTTATGACCTTTCCTATGTACTGTCCATTTTAGATTTTTTGAAACAACACCACTGGGAAGCATCTTGAACAGATTTTCCGCTGATTGCAACACCATCGACCAGGTACAGCAACCACATAAATCTATTCTCCAGAAATGCATGCCGGTTTTCCCCTATCATCTTCAGCACAGAAAATGTACTGTCTGAATGCCGCCGTGTTGTGTTAAGAGAGACTAAATCTCATTTAGCTATAATTGATCTGAGAATTTTGTTGCATTTTAAATGCATTTTATATTTGTTTCGATTATGCCTTGCAGTGTTCAGAAAAAGAGACACCTGTTTTTAAAATCCATGCTGAAATACCTGTTTGGTTAGAGGCTTTTCAGATGCTGCGGGGTCTTGGTTATTTTATTTCTTCTATAAAGAAATGTAAAGGGACACAGTGTTGTCTCAGGGTTGGAGCACTTGCGCCAGAATGAACTAAAGATGTTTAGGGCACCTCCAACTAAAGAGGGTACCTAGGATAGTCACAGGCCGTGAAGCTGACTGGTTATTAACCGCATCTCCATTGCTAGCCGTGCAACATGTATTCTTTTGGAGGAATGTGCTCTGCAATGTATGCATGCAGAGGAGCTACATAGAAATACTATCAGGTTTCCCCAGAATCCATCAGCCAGTTCAGAAATGTTAATCTTCAAAGTTATGGTATCCTGTTTTTGTGAGTGGGAGGAGGGAGAATGAGATAAGATGTTGACTTGTATATTACTCCTTTGATATTTAATGCTCTTTATTTATCCAGCACATTCCTGCTACCTTGGAGTGCCTGAGCCGCTCCACTTTGCTGTGTGTATCTGCTCTTGCTGTAATCTCCTACGTCACACCAATGTTTCTCATTGCCCTGCTTCCTCTCGCTATCATATGTTATTTCATCCAGAAATACTTTCGAGTGGCCTCGAGGTAAGAGCATTGACTGGGCTCATTCTGGTATTCTGAAATTCATGGTCTGGGACCTGGGAATAGAGTTTTAAACTGTACCCTGCCAAGGTGGTACCCCTACATGAAAGCAAGTCAGGTCCATCACAGTAAAAATGTATCATTTTACAGCTGCATTGTTTATAACTATTAAATTAGAATTTCTGAGTGGGGAGAAAAGTTTGTTTCTATCATTAAACAAATGACCATGCCAGAATTCACAATCCACAGAACAAGAGCCAAATGCTAGCCTCTCCAGTGGGGTTGAGCCTTAGGAGAATTGTGTAGCTATAGCAGCAAAGCTGAAATGGCCAGAAGCATTTAGCTTGACCAGGGCAGATAGAAATGAAAAGTTCAGGGATCAAGGAAGAAAATTGAAGGGTGGAGCTTACTCCGCATCAGTACCACAGTTGCCTCTAAAAGATGCAGCATGCATTCACAACCTCAGTTGCTACTAGATGCCAGCAGGCCCATAGAGAGTTGGGAGACATCAACAGTATCCCTGTTTCTGTCTTTGTCCCTTTACAGCCATGTAGGTCTCCTCTCCACAGTGTTCAAGGAGTGCAAGTGGAAGCCTTCTGCCTAGATCCTGCATATGTGCCCAAATTGAGAAGGGACTACCTGCACCCTTTCCTACTTCCTGCAGGACTAAACTGAATTTAACTTTACATAGATCATCAATGCATACATTTATTTGGTGGTTATTGCTAAGCAGTGTAGCAAAAATCCATTGCTTATATTCATTTGAGTTAATTGAAGCCAGAATGGTGTTTCAGAAGTAAATCATTCCACATGAGAAACTGGAATATAGGAACAAGGTGCATGTGGGGGTGAAGTTTAGTAAGACCTCCCAGAGCTCCAGCACTGTGTGTTTCAGTTTAGTAAGAACGATCCTCCTGTTTTTCTAGGAGCATCTGTCTTAGTGCAAGAGTCCCATTAACATCTCAGAGTCTTTGCATTTGAAATTCTGCCATTTTAGGATCATAGGCATGAGATTCTGTTCTGTAGATGTTTCATTCTACTCCCCAAGACACTGTAGTGCCTGTTGCAAAAAGATCACAGTACTATTAAAACTGATTTTCTTTTTTAAATAATTTCCAGAGACCTGCAACAGTTGGATGACAGCACCCAGCTGCCATTACTTTGCCATTTTTCAGAGACTGTGGAAGGTTTGACCACTATACGAGCATTCAGGTATATTTTTGAGAAAAAATTATATTGTGTTTTGATATATATTAGATATAGGATATATGTCATGAATGAAATGTTCAACCTGCTCTTAACTGGGCACCACTTTTACAACTCTGGTTTTGTAGGTGCAGATAATTATAGTTTGGGTCACTTAGAAGTTTAAGTACCTAACTGCATCAGTAAATGAAGTTCTTGGACACTTAAGTGACCTAAAATGTGGATGCCAATAATTTCCGGGGTGGAGGGGCAAAATTGCACCCCCAGTTATTTAATTCACACCTGCAAGAATGGAGGCTGGTGGCTACAAATCTGGGCATTTATGAAGAATTTAAAGAACAGTGCAATGATCTCTAAGTCCTTGCTTGCCTGACTGGTCTTAGGCCATAACATCTATTTAGACCTCCAGAAACAGCTGAGGAAGATCTAATAACACACCTGAGTTGTGCTTCTCTATTACAAACATTATATTCCCTGAGGTGTGTCAGTAAAAGTTCTGCCAAACCTACCAGCTGCTTCCCCAAACCAACATTATCTCTGTCATTTCTGGGTTAAGTCAAAGCCCCTGTCTCATCTACACATACACATGTTGCAAGTTAACATTGCTACTGACAACTCACCTTTGGAATTCTGTAATTCTTTGTGAAAACAACAAGGAGTCCTTGTGGTACCTTGGAGACTAACAAATGTATTTGGGCATAAGTTTTCATGGGCTAGAATCCACTTCATCAGATGCATGGGTTCTAGCCCACAAAAGCTTATTCCCAAATAAATTTGTTAGTCTCTAAGGTGCCACAAGGACTCGTCGTTGTTTTTCCTGATACAGACTAACATGGCTGCCATTCTGAAATAATTCTTTGTGGTCATTCCTGTACAACCTTAATGTTTTATTTACATAATTGTATAATACTTTTCAACTACAAAGTTATGAACCTATAGGGTCTTTTGCATTTAATTTCCTTTCTTTTCTGTTTCATTTTTTTAAGAACAGAAAAAATTGAGATAAAAAACATATTGCCTGTATTTAATTATGTTAGTATTTAAATTGTCCCAGTCAGGCTCTGAACTTCATAGCTGAATGAGAGTACAGTCTGCTTACATTTTGCAAGTGTTTGGAAAGCAAATAGTATTTCTCAGTATTAATTATTATGATTGTGCTTCTTGTTTGTTTAAGTGTCAATAGTCGTCTCTAGTTTATTGGTATGTGTTCCCCTGTGTGCCTTATTAGGGAAATTTATTATTCCATTCTGATTTTTAATCCTTGCTTTCCACCTTGTCTCTTATCCCAATCCTATTCTACTCTGGCAGAAATTGAGAGATTTTGTGACCATTAGTGCTGTACTGCTTCAGATTTTGCTACAATAAATCACTCCTAATACCATCTCACTGATACCCTTGGTTGTTTAGAATACTCCCTCGTGATTCCCTCCTCCTCTCCATCACCTTGAAACAAACTGCTCCAGCAAAGCCTGTTCAGAATTTAGGGAGCCTCATGTTCGCGATTTCATCAGTTTGAAATCCCAGGCTAACTGATGAATCTTTGCCCCAAACAGCAGGAGACATTCAGTAGGTTTTGTATTCCATCTACATGCCAAGCTTCTGTGTCAGTGTGTATCTTGTCTATTTTTAGGAGTATACTGCTTTTCAGCTACATATTGAGTGGTATTAATGGCCTTTGAAGTTTGGACTTTAAAGCTTGAGCAAAGTACGCAGCCCCTGCATTCCTAAAAATAACACAGTAATATAGGAGTCCAGCCATAGAGCTAGCAGGTACCAGTTGTTCCTGCAGCAGCCTTACTGTCCTATATTTGCTCTTGGCCATTTTGAGCAACTTATAAAAATCCAGGAATTATATCAGAAAGATAGCAGCTGCTGTTGCTACAGCCACAAATAATCCTTCATCAAATATCCTGGGTGTAAATATACCATCTCCATATGTTGTCTGGTGTATAAAGGACTTCGAAATGAGCTGCCCTAAATAATAAATAAAATGTAAACAAAGTTTTCCCAAGGAAAGGTTTCACTTTAGGGACAATTCCTGTAGTGAGATTCTGAGAAATTTGCAGCACTCTAATGATAAATTGTACTCATGAGCAATTCCACCCCCCTACACGTGTTCCACTGCTGACTGCACAGTGCCAGAATCCCTAGCATTTTATAGTGTCATGATCACTGGGATAATCTGTGAATAGTCTGGACATTTTAATAAAGAGGGACTTGTTTTTTTTTAAAGGTAATTACTTTTTAGCCTGTACATGGAAGGGAATAAAGGAATGTTTATAATTGACACATAGTAGAACTTCACTAATACTCATGCTTTATAATTTGTACAAAACATTGGCTGTCTATCTCCTCATGTCTGTGTAATGATTTGATAACGGAGAGCTGTATTTATAACCAAGGCTTCATTTCTTTTACAGACTGTTTTGCAGTCTGTTTACTAGTATGCTGTGTAGTATTATCAGTAGCTATCAAAATAAATGTACAAAGTTTATGTTTTGGTATATTACCCTGACTGATTTGAGTACTAGCGAAACCTTGATCCAGCAAAGCACTAGATTAGGCAGTCTGCTGCATGCAGACAGAGCTCCACTGACATAATTCCAGGATCAAGGCCTAATGCAGAAGTTTTACTAACTAGCAAATGTTCTTTTATTTGTTAGTGTGTATCAGTGTGGTTCTACAGTAGTAAACTTAAAACAAACTTGCTATATTTAAAAGTCTTTTCACTCTTCAGCTGGTTTATTTTGAAGAGAGAAAAAATGGTTTATAAAAGTCTTATTGCTACTTTAATTGATTGTAGTTCAGTAGCTCCCACGATGTACTGGGCATTGTCTATGCAAAAATTAAGAGACACTCCCTAACACTGTGAGGTCTTGATCCATGACTAGGGCTCGTAGGCACTACTGCAATACAAATAGCAAATAACCCCTCGATTTTATATGGTCAGGTGAAAAGAGGAGTTGTGTTTTCTGTAGAATTAGCACATCTTCTGCTTGCTCACTCTCTTGCTTGCTCTCATTCATGTGTGTGTGTGCGGTGCACACTTTCTCAGACTCTTATCTTTTTCTTTATTTCAAGCCACCTTCCTCACTGCTGCCATGGTAGTGAATGACTAGCCAGAGTCTATTGTCATTTATAAATTATAGTTTTAATATGAACTGTCCAGCTAACCAATGTTAGTCCCAGAGTCATATATAAAATGTCAGCTCCAGTTTAAGAAGGCAGCAGAATCTTATTTGTTCCTAAATAAAGGGCATTGTGGCTGAGGGATGATTGCATATGGTCATGTTGTAGGACACTCAGGGGGTTCCAGTTATTGAACTGTTGAGTGATGTAGACCTTTAAAATTAAAGTTTTATCAATAATTAGAAGCTGTGACAGCATGCTGCTACTTACAGCTCCACAATTTGGGCGTGTAAATGCTGTTTGTGTGTGTATAATATATACACTCCAGCATCTGGGTATTCGGATTAAGAGGCTGGGTTGAATCACTCTTAAAAATATGTCCCATTAAATGCATGTGTTTTTGTTTGTTTTACTTTCCCAAGGCCTCATAGCACACATTGACTTCTTGCTTTGCCATTTCTGTTTTGAAGGTATGAAGGCCGGTTCCGACAGAAGCTTCTTGAATATACAGATTCCAACAATATCGCTTCCCTTTTCCTTACAGCTGCCAATCGCTGGCTGGAAGTCCGCATGGCAAGTACATTACTCTGTGTGTGGTTGGTTGGTTGATTTATGCTTTACTTTGATCCTGGCACTCCATTGATGTATATGAGAGTTATCCAGCCTATACCTTTGCCGTGTACATGTCTTTGTAAAGAAAACTTGCCCAATCACCCAGTCGATGAAAACACAGTGGAGTGCAGGAGGGGAGGAATTCTTCCCACAGGCTGCAGCTGTTATTCCAGAGCTGGAATAGGATTCATGGCCCTTTCCTCCCTCCCTCCACTACCCCCCCAGGGCGACCAGATGAGAAGAAGAAGATATCAGGACACATGGGGGTGCCAGTGGAGCAAAAAATGGGAGGGAAAACGGAGTGCCATGAAATTGGTCGGGACACAGGACAAACGCCTAAATATTGGGACAGTCCCAATTTTATCAGGACTTCTGGTCACCCTGCCCCCCCCCCTTTTCCTGTGTGGAGGAGAATGATCAGAGTATCAAGATCCCACCGGGGGCTGTGCGTGTCAGTACACCTGGGCTTCATCCATCCAGCCACCCCTGCTGAGAGTCCATTGTATTGGGTGCTTTCTGCACCAGTAGGGTGTGTGAGGATTTGGGCCTAAGTCCTTTCTGGGTCAGCCAAAGGACAGGGCTATTGCCTTTTGTGTTCTTGTTCCCCTTGTACTGCAAGTACAGCAGGTAGGTGAAAGAAATTATCTGTTAAAAATGAGTCTTCAGGAAGGCAATACAGAGAGCTTCTTATGCTGTGTGATGTTAGCATTTGTATCTGTTTCTGCAAGGCACCGATGTAACAAAGCTGCTGCTAGTCATGTTATAAATGTGTGATCCTTCTATGTGCATACAGGTACATCTGTGTGTATATTTCATGTCAATCTGCACATTAATTTTAGACTTTCACATATACTGGTGTATTTGCCACCTAAACTCAGGTTTATTTGGTGACTCAGAGGAAAGAGAACTAGCCTGTATTCTATTAAGCAAATAAGGAATAGTGATGAAGAAGCATCTAGAGATGATCGAGATCCCGTTGTACTAGGGACTGTATAAACGTAGACTTCATCTACACTGGCAACTGGACATGGTCCAAGCACATGGTTGTGCCAGAACCCCCTACTGTCCACATCTAAACCCAGAAATACAGGTTTCAAGACCTGTCCAGGGAAAAAACGCTAGTAGACCTGAGGGGTGTGGGTATGAACATGCCTTGGGCTGTGGTATGGCCCCGTTCCCATGCCAGTGCGTAGGGTGGATGGGGTAAGGGGTATGTCTTGAGTTCAATAGTCCTCCAGCCAATACCCACAATATACTGAACCTTTTCATGCCTGACCCTTATCCAAATCTATAAAGGTCCCTGCCCCCCCATTCTCACCAGTAGTGGTGAGCTGTGCTGACCCCTTCACAACAGTTTTCTACTAGACTCTCTTCATCAGTACACGTGGCCATGGAATATGCTTCAAGAGCTGCTGCCTGGTCACCCAGCCACACGCAGGTCCCAATAAATGTGTGGTCGGAGTTCACCATTTTCCATGACTTCTCCCACATCACCAGGAACTTACACCTGTAATGGGAAGTTGCAGAGAGGCTGGTGCATGTGGGCATTCACTGTACTTTGGCCCAGTCCCAGGAAGGAATAAAGCACCTGAGGCTCCAGTATCAGAGGGCAAAAGACTCCACCAGTTGCTCCAGGAGAGATCCTCCAATCTGCCTATTCTTCAGGGAGCTGGACCACATGTTCTTCTAGGCTCCTGCTACTGAGCCTGTGGTGATGCATGACTCCCTCCTCAATCTCCACCAGCCTCATCAGCTGATGGAATGCTGATGAAGGCCACAGTGTGGAGATGGTGGGGACTGTAGAGGAGGAAGCCTTGGAGAAAGAAGAGTGTGTCATGCTGCACCTCTGCAAGGAGAAGATGGCTCAGCACGCCCCTCCTGATGACCTAGAGGAGGACCTCTCTACTCAGCAGGAAATAGAACCTGAAGCTGGTAAGTTAAACTCAACCGTCACCCAGATGGTCCCCAACCAAGACACAACTGTAAATTCATGGTAATTTTATCGAATTACCATGAACCACTATAAAGCTTTTTTTGCAGAAGTTATAGAATGGATTATTAGCGGACCGTTAGTACTGCCCCAGAAATAAATGCGCCCACCAGCCCAATCATACACTTTAAGACATTACATTTTTAAAAACCATTAGTTGATGTTAACTCTCATTGTCAGCAGGTGCTCCTTTCATGGGGGCTGCAAAAGTTCTCTGAGAACCAAAGATACTGAAACAATCTCATTCCTGAAATGCTGAGAATTATCACTATTGCGTCCTTCCACAGCAGAGTTATGTTATGTGGGGAGATTTCTTACCTGCTTTCCAAGGAAAGATACAATATAATGCTGCTCTTGTGATTGACTTGGCAGAACCTTTATCTGAGAAGAGTGAGCCCATTCTGCATGGGATCCAGAAGCAACAGCCCAGCAGACAAAGCATGACACCTGAGGATGTGGTCATTGGAGTTGACAGAAGGAGCCAGGAAAAGTTTGGCTTTGCGGGAAAGAGAGGAATGGCCTATTGGGCTGGAGCAACAGACTATAAAGTGGGAGGAACATTTTTTCCAAAGGCAGGAGGCATTAATGATCTGGTTCCTGGAGCAGGACACATGGTACACCTCTACCATGATATAACACTGTCCTCGGGAGCCAAAAAATCTTATCGTGTTATAGGTGAAACTGTGTTAGATTGAACTTGCTTTGATCCACTGGAGTGCGCAGCCCTGCCCTGCCCTCCCTTCCTCCCCCCTCCCCCCCAAGCACTGCTTTACCGTGTTATATCTGAATTCGTGTTGTATCAGGTCGCGTTATATCAGGGTAGAGGTACATGGAATGGGAGTTGCCCAAGGGGACTGGGAGTATGCCCTGTTGCAGTCCCTGATACAGGGGGAGGTGGAATGGATTCAGGTCCTGCCTGCCGCAATAGCTGCACCAGTATCCATAAACTGGCATCTCCTTCTCCAGCTACTACTCCTCCTGCACCTGCAGCCCACCATGCTGCTGAGTTAGAGGACCCAACTCCCACCCTCTGTGATAGAGGTGGGAGTCTGCAAGACTCCATGCACAATACTCTGTACTGGCACCCGAAACCCCTCCCTGGGGAAGTCCTGTGACTGTGGACAAAAGAAACAATGAGCCCGAGACTGCCTGAAGGCCAGCATGTGTCTAGCCCCCAAACCCCATGCAAGAGACACCCCTTTTTGACCCATCCCCCTCCTTGTCCAGAGTAGGGGAAGATCAAGGGCCATAGGGAGTGAAGGAAGTCTGATCCATTCTGTTTTCATTCACAGTTCCTTTTAAAAAAATGTTCAGAGTTATGCTAAATGTACTAGTTTCAATAAATGTTAGCTTCTTTTATTTGTGTGTGGACCTTTCATTTGGGCTTTGGTAAAGGTACAATTTTTTTCCCTTTAGTTTTGGGCTCCTTCAGTCAGTGCTTTGAGTCATATAACTCTCCGGGGTAGAAAACTGCAAAGTCCAGTCTGACCCTCCCAGAACCACACCCCCACACCCCAAAACTTCCCCTGGCCTGGAATATGTGAATATAAGTAAGCTGGGGACATGTTGGAAGCGCAGTGTGCATGGAAATAACAAGTAATTTTATTAACTGGGTCTGTGGGAGGGGGTGAGGAAGAGAAGGTGAGTAAACTTCTGTATGGGTTTAACAAAACAACGGGAAAAACAAAGTGAATTAGCTGTGCCATCACATATTGAACAGTGCTAAAACAGCCCTTCCTGCACCCTGAGCCCTGCAAAAAAACCACAATCACTTTAAACCATGGGGTGCTCACAGTTAACAGCCAGTGAGTGGTTGTATCCTCCCACACAATCATAGTCACCAGAGATGAATTGTAAAAGCCCCTCCCACATGCTTCATCAACTGTTCTCAAGATCCTTCAGATACTAAAGTAATCTACCTGAACTGTGGTCTGGTGAACAGCTGTGAATGTTAACACAAAATGAAAAAACAATAAGTGCAATTTAACTGGCCAGATGCCATCTGCAGGCCAATCACAAACCAGAAGGTGCTATACCTGCGAAGGTGCCCTGCCCCAGTTACCTGTAATGAGTCATTACCTAAGCAATCAGCTAATGACAGTCATTGGGAGAGGAAAAAACCTGTGTTGAAACACAAGTGAAAGGGAATGTTCCCTCTTTTATTTTTACAGTAGCTGCATGGGGTGTGGCACTTTGCTTGGGACCAGGCTGCAGTCACCTACCTGCACGCCCATTGCCCCATAATGTAAGCACAAATTGCATCCTTGGTTTCCCTGGCCCACTGTGGTCCAGCACCAGTATGAACATTTATGGAGCAGCCTGATCCAATGAGGTTTTGCAAGCCCTTCTTGTCCTGAACGCACTCTGTCCTAAAGTACTCACCTTTAATCTCACCAATGCTATGAAGGGCACAGCATGCCACAGTAATGCAGACTGCGTTGCCTACATTGGCGTCTAACCAAGAGCATAAGCATCATCAACAAGCCTTCAGCCGTTCAAAGGTGTTCTCCACTACCATCCTGCAGCTGCTTTGTTTAGAGTTGACTCTCCATTTTGCCAGGTGGTTAAAGCTGGGCTAGGGTTTCGTTAGGCAGCATAGGAGCGAGTATGTAGGGTCCCCCAGAATAACTGTGGGCAAAGAGAACCACATTGCTTCTGGGGAATAAAGTCTCTTCCTCCCCCTTCAAGGACAATCCCAATCTTCTCAGCACTCTAGTGTCATGGCCTGTCCTGTGTGTTGGACAGCATTCAGGAATCTGCTTTTGTGGTCCACTAAGCCTTTAAGAATGAGTGATGTACTCACTGATGTACTCGCTCGCTCCTTTCAATCAGCAAAGTATGGGGATGTGGGTGCCATCGATGGTGTTTCCAAATTGTACGGGGCCATTCTCTGGGACCCCAGTATAACTTCTGGTACTTTGGTTGGGGTAACCATGTGTGGGTAGATGAGTGCATTGATGGGTTCACAAACCTGCACCACCACAACCCTGACAGTGGCCTTCCTCACCCTGAAGTGGTTTGCAGCTGGCCAGTAGCTGTCTGATGTTGCCAGCTTCCAGAAGGCTATAGCCATCTGCTCCTGCACTGCGATGGGTCCCCAAAACCTTGTGTTCTGCCACTGTAGGGTTGGGGCCAGCTCTCCACAGAGCTTCATGATTGTTGGCTTCCTCATCCTGAAGTTCTGTGGTCACTGGTCATCATCCCAAGTTTCTAACACTATGTAATCCCACCACACAGTGCTGGTTCTTCTGGTCCAGATGTGGTGGCCTCCTATGGACTTACAGTTGCAATGCCGGTAGTCTCCTGCATCTCTGTATCATGGGGAAACAGTGGATTACTCCCCATCCTGGCCACCAGTCTTTGGCTTGCGAGAGAGATCCGAATCCTTTCACCCAAAATTCTCACCAGTCATGTATTGCAATGCAGTCACGTTTGTCTCGCAAGAAGGAGCCGGGTACCATCAGTCACTTGTACCATGTCTTCTACCAGTTGGGCAGGAGAGGGGTGAGTGGGAACTCCATCACTAGATGTGTGAAGGCATCTGCAGTCCCACCAACACACAGCAAGGCAGATCCTAGAATATATCCTGTGACTCATAGAGCCTTGGGATACTGCCCCTGAAATGCTAGTGCTAACCTTGCTTATCAAAAAAAACCTGTGTGGACACGGTTATGTCCAGGTTCAGAGTGTACACCCATGTCCAATGCAGCATATTTGGACACTCTGTGCAGCTGTGGGGTATATGGGCAAGCTTACACACACCCTTGTACCTTTGTCCAGTTGCCAGCGTAGATGTGGCCGTAGAGGAGGACAGTCCCTGTCCCACTGACTTCCCATTCTAAAGTTTTATCTATATTCAAAAATTGTACCACGTTAACTATACCAGTTCCATAACCTCTAGTGTGGACATAGTTATGCAAGTATAGCTTATTCCTGTAAATTTAAGGAATAAGCTATTCTAATATATGGCACCTTTATCTAATGGGTATAACTGACTCTATACTAGCCATTGTATCCATATAACTATTTCAGTAAAACATCACATACCTAACTGAAATAGTTATATTAGTAAAAAACTATATGTAGGCCAAGCCTAATTTAAGATGGGATGGGGATACAACTGTGGATACAACCGACAATACCAAGAAGTGAGAGAGAGGAGACAAGGGAAATGGCAACAAAAAAGGGGGTTAACAGGCCGTCTCTATCCACAGATTATTTAAAATCTTCAGCGTGTGTTTCAGTCTTAGCCATGTAAAGGATTTATTGTTTCAAACTGAACTTACCAAAACATTTGCATAGTCTCTCTATATATAGTGATGAAGCTTATTCATATTCCTTCAGGAATACATTGGAGCATGTGTGGTTCTCATAGCAGCTGTGACTTCTATTACCAAGTCCTTGTACAATCAGCTCTCTTCAGGACTTGTGGGCTTAGGACTAACCTATGCTCTTATGGTAAGTTAAATCAAGCATTGAGTGGCTTCTCCCACACACAATATTTTCTTGAGGGCACAAAGGTGGAAAGGACAGAAGGTGCTGTATACACATCCATACTGAGAAGCTGTAAAAACTGTGAAATAGTACATTAACTTCAATTCATACTATGTGGGTGATATGTTTGTTAAGCATATTCTTTTCTGAGTTCTTAAATCCCTTGTAAGTAATATATAGTGTATTTATTAATAAATATATCAAAATGTTATCATTCATTCTAATTGAAAAATAGTATTACTAGATCACTAATTTACTCATCATTATGCTGCAATCTTTCATTCTAGATATTCAGGCTTTTTTAAAAAAGAAATATTCTCTCTCTCTCTCTTTTAGCTTTTATTTTCTTTTTAAACATTGGCATGTAGCACCATAATACCAGAGCACCATACCTAGGATATTTAACTTGCAGCCAGTCTTGCCACTCTGTTAATGTGCACCAAATGTTTCATTCAGCTTATTAAGACTTTGTATTCTAAATAAGCTTCACAGAAACAATTAAAAAGCTGTCCTGGAGGAATGGAAGTGCTTGGTGGTCTAACGGTGTTATGATGTTTCTCTTTCAGTATTTCATATTAGCAAAACGTGACATGTATTTATTTATATTATTTCAGGTGTCTAATTACCTGAACTGGATGGTTCGTAACCTGGCTGATATGGAGATCCAGCTGGGAGCAGTGAAAAGGATCAATGGCCTTCTAAAAACGGAAGCTGAAAATTATGAAGGGCTCCTTTGTGAGTGTGGTATTGTATAGCTTGAGAAAAGAACTCATTAAATATTTAATGATTCACAGTGAATTGCCATAAATAACTTATTAGAGCATTTAATGAATTGATGAATTGATCACAAGTGGGTTTTTATGCTCCGGGTACAGCTCCTTCGCAGATTCCTCAGAACTGGCCTGACAGAGGTGAGATCCAAATACAGAACCTGAGTGTCCGCTATGACAGCAACCTAAAGCCAGTCCTAAAGCATGTCAGTGCTCACATCTCTCCAGGGCAAAAGGTAAAAAAGTGGAGATGATTTGAGAAATGACTCTTTCCCCAGTCAGACCAGCTTGTAATAGAAACTATAGAGTGGGGAGAATGTACTAAGCTATTTTTTATTAATGATTTCCAAAGTTTTTCCTCCTCCAAAATAATATACTCCAGTCCTAATCCCTTATACCGGTTTCTTTATGCCTTTGCTCTGGTGCCTTCAAAAATGTGTACTGTTACAGTGATGTAAGTGCTTCTTAATCTTCTGGTGCTCTGCTGTGGGACATAGGGCCTCAAAATAAGGGACACTGACAATTGTAATGTGAGATATACACTCCATCATTCCCAAATGGCTTCTCTGCCCTGTCCCTTCATTGGTCATCTGTCCCTACTTGTCCCTTTCCCCTCAACCTTCTTTCACCTCCTTAATCTTGTGTCTCTCTCTCCCATCATACAATTGACTCTCCCACCCAAACACACCGCCTCTGGGGTACTAAGCTTTGCTGGCAGCACAAGCCAACCCTCCTTGTGCTCCAGAAGGTCTCCTTGTGGCCCACTGTGCCCTAGCATCCCCATGGAGGGCCAGCCAAAATCTAACCCTGAATGTCCAATTCTCTTTTAAAAGACAAAAAAGGGAAAATAAGGCCCCTGCTGAAGACAATTCAGTTTTGTCTTTGACTTCAGATGGGGCCAGAATTTCACTCCAAGATGTTTGTTGCAAATGCCCTGTACAGATATTTCTCCTTCCTACTCATTTAATGTTCTACTCATCTTGTTTCTGTGTTGTAGATTGGAATCTGTGGCAGAACAGGCAGTGGGAAATCCTCCTTCTCTCTTGCCTTTTTCAGAATGGTTGACACCTTTGAAGGTAGGCTCACACCTGTTCCTTCCAGTCAGGGGTAGCTCCCTGGGGAAGCAACTTTGAACTTTCTTTATCTGACACTAACAGCCGTGAATTATAAAGACTGTACAAAGACTGTGCTAAGCATTGTTGCTGGGCTTATTCCAAGTAAGAGACCATCTGTCTTTCATTATCTTCTGCCTTATTGATAACCCAGGTCAATATAAAATCTCATTCAACGTGATCAGTGTTTTCTAACACTATGAGCAGCCTCAGGCAAGTGTTTCCATTAAAAATAGAAAAGGACTCCAAACGTGTATTTTTTAAATAATCTGTATTCTGTGTCAGTATTGGTTTCCTATAAGGCCTGAACCTGCTCCTTTTGAAGTCGATAGCAAAATTCCCATTGACTTCAGAGAGAGCAGGATTGAGACTTTAATTACTTCCAAAAGTAGATTTGCATGTCAGGTTGAGAGGGAGACTCTTTATGCATCAATTAGATCTTTTTTTAAGCATTTGCCAGTATGCATTAAAGGGGTAGGCAAAGGTGTAGAGGCAGCATATTTCTGTCTCCAACACAAACTAACAAGCATAGTGCTTATCGGCAGCAGGGAGGGTTGAAAAAATATGCGATAGTGCAGGTGAATCCAAGGACAGAGTTGTTCAGGGCTCCAAGGATAACTTGGAGCTTTTGCTACCCACTCCGTGTTCAAATAGGTGGTTACTTCCATCTTCCACCCTACCCCATCTCAGAATCCCTTCCCATCACTCCACAATGCTATGACCTCCTTTGTGAGACAGTATTTCCAGGGCTGATGTATAATAGTAGCAAATACTACCTCCTGGGTCTACTATGAGCCCAGAGGCTACTTGGGGAATTGTCATGTGCACCAGTCTGAGTTAGATGTCTCTATTTCAACCCATCTGGAAATAATGTTTATTTGCCTGTTACTCCAAACACATGCACAATGGAGTATTCCTCATACACCCTCCATGTAGTGCTAGTGAAAAGAACCTTCATCCCCCTATGCTGCATGTGCACATTAGCTGCCATGAGAGGAGGTGGGCTCTCTCCCTATGAATATTCTTAGAGCCAAAATCTCTCTCTCTGTTCACTTCTCAGCAAAATATGGATATAATGTTTTTCTGTAGAAGCAGCATTCATTTGCAGTCCATTTCTGGTTGGCCTATCCACATACAATTCATGCATATCCATCACCTCTGAGTACGCTTGATGTAGCAAACCAAACAGAGCAGGAAGCATAGAGGGCACAGGAAGATCTGGAGGATATGTGCCAAAGCTTGAGGAGCACACTCCTCATCCTCTGTGCCCTGCTCTAGAACATCATAAACAAATTCTTCCTGACATTTTCACATGGGGAGGAGAAGGGAGAAAGAAAAAACCACTCATGATAGGGGTTAGTCACATCACTTAATGCACTCAGGAAGGCCCTTGGATATGGTTATGATGGAGGGGCTATAAGAACCTGAATAGAACAGAATAGAATTGGATCCCTCTGTAGCTTGGGGCATGAACAACTCATGGACAGCATACAGAGTGTGAACCCTTAGAGACCTGAAGGGAAGAAGTTTCACCCTGCACTTGCCTTCTTCAACAAATGCAACTTAGCTATGTTCTCCGGTATCTTTATGACATTGCACTAAATCAACATCTGATAATTTATTCTGGGTTATTAGACATCCTGCAAATTAAATATATAATTATTTGTGTGGCTCTGACCTCTTCCAGGTCTCTCTGCGTGCATCCCTTCGGATGCTAGGCTTTTGCCTGTTCTGGAGTGGAATCCCTGATTCTCCCAGTTTCAGAGTGGCCCCAAGGCTACAATAACTCGAGTACCAACTGTGATTGCTCAGCAGGTCTGACTAGGTCCAGCTACCTGCAAGTCTTCCTTCTGGGAGCCGTGACCAGTGTACACAGTGATCCACTACAGCCTTTTCAAAACAAAGCATTGTTTAATCAGAGGAACAAAGCACAAGAGAAAAAGAAGCTTAACGCAATAAAAGGTTTACACACATACCTTACCTAACCTAAAGCTTATGTAGGTGGAACTTAACCCAAACATCCCAGAGAGTGCTGAGGAGCAGACTGAAACCCTAGAGGTTGGGGGATGGGGTTTCTGTCTGTTCCCCAGCACTCTCATTCCCTGTGCTGCAGGGATTTCTCTTTATCCTTCCTGAGAAAATTCTTTGTTCCAGTTTGCTACCTGTTTTCCCACCCCACCCCTGCCAAGCCAGACTGTTCAACTCATCAGCATAGCTAGATGTAAACTTCAAAGTGATAGACACCTGCATTGTCCATTAAGTATGCTAAATAGGGCTATCTGAAGCTATTGTCCCCTCTCCTGTGTGCCTAACCTCTGCTTGAATTAACCCCTTGTAATCATATATCAAACAACACAATAATCAACAACCAACCAGATGGGACATGTAATATTCATAAAATATAACCGGCATCTGCCATGATTTAGTCTCAAGGGAATTGCACTTTCTGCTTAGCAGTAACTCATTTCACTGGTGAATAAAGTAATATGTAGCCCAAAGGTTAGTCTTGCATGCTTCTCTGTAATATAATACAAACTAAAATCAAGTTGTGTTGTTGGTTGCTAGCTATATGATGTGATGAACAATCTAGCAGACTCTCAATGATCTTTTGAATAGGGAGGATTATCATTGATGGCATAGACATTGCAAAGCTCCCTTTACAGACGCTAAGATCCAGACTGTCAATCATTCTCCAAGATCCTATTTTGTTCAGCGGTACAATCCGGTAAGCATAAAGCACAAACAACAAGAAACTGTTAGGATTTGTGTTATCCCAGATTATGATTTTCACAGAGAGAGCAGCAACAAACTATGCAGGTAAGAGGCCTCATGCTCCACTACCTTTGATTTATCTTTTCTATGTGTTCCTCCCCACATCCTCCTCGGAGCCCAGAGAGCCCTTCTAGAGCAACTGCACCTAGTCAATGCTCCACAGTTTGGCAGAGATTTCTCCTTAAGGTGGGACCTGGGACTAGTCACTGTCTGTGACCTGCTACCCTCAGGACCCAGTGAGTAGGCCAGCCAAAGTCAGCTCAGGAAATTGTGAGACTGGCATTAACCAGCCCTTTAGAGGTGAAGTGGGGAAGATGGGGGGCGCCATGGTACGTAACAAAGGAGAGTGGAAGGGAACCAGGGAAGCAATGCAAAGGTGGTTCAGGTTCTGTTGGCTTGGAGCTTAGTGCTCTGTTAGGTTTCCAGGACCTTGCCCCTTTCCCTCCTCTATGAGTTTAAAACCTCTTTCCTATGTGGGGAAGGTGAAATGGAAACTCAGAGAAGAGAACTTCACAGAGTTTCCAACAAATGCCATCCCCTCCTATGACATTTTCCACAAAAAGGGACAATCTGACCCTTAATAAATTGTTATATTGCCTATGTACGCTAATTTGGGCATTAAAGTAGTTAGAGTGGAGTTTCATTTATAATGACTTATAAACTGCTGAAGTTTGCCTATTGATTCCATGAGACTTCTCCTGAGGCAGATTATTTCCTGTACTCACTTGAATAGGACATGAATTATTTATATCAGAAGATAAAATGGCAGTATATATTTGTTTTGTTTGTTTACTTATTCAAGATTTTCTTTAGGCCAACACTGGACATTCACCACATGTACACTAGCAGTAAAAAGTGAACCAAAGATCACATTTGCTGCTGCGAGTCTTTTATTCCTGAATATCATGTTATATTTTAAGCAACACGATATGACATGAAGAAGATTAGCACTTATCGCTGCCTATTTCGGGTGATAATAGGCTAAGGATGCACTCAGAGTGGTTGATAACAACTGTTGAGTAATTTATAGCTACTGTTCTGCTATGGTGATGCCCTTTTGTGTTTCATTGTTCAGCATGATGCTGATCATTCTGTGTACCACAAACTGGTATTGTAAAAACTAAAAGGGGGCCATGTTGGATTCAAAGGGTCAGACTCTGATCTCAGTTTCACTGGTATAAATTCAGAGCAAATCCACTGACTTCCATGGAGCTGTTCCTGACTTGGACTGAGGTGAGATCAGAATCAGGCCCAAATTGTTTAATCCATCTATATAATTATGTGTGTGTTTGTTTTTAACCATACAAATATAAAGGTGTATGGGTGAATTTGATGTTGATAGTTAACTTTTAACTGTATTGAATCTTAGGTTTAACTTGGATCCAGAAAAGAAATGCACAGACAGCATGCTGTGGGAAGCCTTGGAAATAGCACAACTCAAACATGTGGTGAAAGCACTACCAGGGGGTCTAGGTAATGCTTCTTTTTGCTTTGGGAAAATGCTTCCAGGGTTAATTCATTTCTGTTTAACATTTAGTTAGTAACTTACAGCAAAATGGCTGTTACTGAAGCCACTTAGTATCAGGCAGGCTGGTCCAAGGTTTTATGGGTCCCTGTATGAAGTCAGATAGATGTGCTGGGACCCAGCCAACTCCCTCTCCTGTTTTACCTCTAGCCTGGGTAAAGCTATAAATGACTGCTGCTGGGATGTCAATTAAACTCCTATTGAGGTCAATGGCAAAACTCCCATTGACTTCAGTAAGGCCAGATTGTCGCTCTTGGTCTCTGGTCCTGTGGCCAGTGGCATGCTGTCTGTGTATGCAACACATGCATTGCATGTCCCAGAAATACTTTCTACAAGAATGCGAAAGCCCTGACCAGCTGTGTCTGTGGGACAATCCTTCCAGCCCCCAAACACACACAAAGTTCACAGTTTTCTAGAACAAAATGGCATCCTCCACACTGCATGGTGCATGCAAGGTCACACCTTGCATGCAAGTGTAGAATTGTATGCCTTACTAAAAATGTCATGGTACGCCACTCACTGTTTGCGTACACTAATAAGTCAAGAGTATGCAAACAGATATAAAGGTAATTGAAATATTAAGGAGGTTGCAAATGGAAATATAAAACAAATTAGAGAAAATGATCGTCTTATGGGATGGAAAAAAAAGATGGACATATAAGCTGGCAGTGGGATATAATGCCTGAACCCACACACAAAATCGAAGAAAGACCCTGTTTCAGGACATGAAATAAGTCTAGCAACCCATCTATGTAATATATTCAAATAATACTGCATGGTTGGAGTAGTACTGTGAATAGATATACTAGAGAGAGAGATATAGTCTGTCACATAAACATGTTAAAATCACGTTGGTATTCATGGAATTGTTTGTGAGTGCTGCACTGTGTTCCAGCATGCGCCAGAAGGCAACATTTCCCCAGATTATTTTTTCCCTTGAAAGAGCAATGCCCTTGGATTTCTGTAGGGTGGTTAGGTCTGCTTTAGAATTCCAGCATTTCTTATAAGCTACTTTCACTATTGCAAATGCATTTAAGTACTTGAGTGCAGTACTCAGACACATAAAATGAATCTTAGAATAGGCAAATGAAACAGGTATTGTGTGCTGAATGAAATGTACTCTACAGACTGATCCAGACAGCTATTTTTAATAAAATAAAATCAAGTATGAAATATACAATACATTACAAAACACAGCATTGTAAGCTCCTTGAGACAGGGCCTATCTCATAGTCTGCTCTGCACAAGGCTGAGCACACTGTCCAAGCTCAACAAACAACAACAATGGTAATATCATGAGCTAAATCCTGCTCTTGGTTATACCTGTTCTACCTCACTGAAGTTAGTGAGAGCAAAACTTTGCCCTTCTTATGCATTTATCAATACTAGTCCTATCCATTTTTTAAAAAAAAATCCTGAACATGAATTTTAGGTAGCCTAATCACCCATTGTATGCCTAGCGCATTCTTAATCATATCCAACAGCTGACTGTGCAGTCATGGAGCATAGTTCCAAACAGTTCAAAATCTCAATGACTTTAATCTCTATTGAGGACATCCCAGGTAACTAGTAGTACTCAAATGTGTAAAATTACAAGGGATACATTTGTGATTTCAAATCAATCTGCTCTTGGAAAATCCATATCACTTGTCTTTTATTGTCACTCTTCATGCTCCATGACACCTGCTGTACCTTTCTTTTTGTGCACAAAGAGTCTGATCCTGCTGACCTTATTCAGACAAAACTCTTTTTGATTCCAGTAGGATTTTGCCTGAGTTGGGACTGCAGGGTTGGGCGCACAAGCAGTCGGTGCTGTCTCACGTAAAGTTGTTTTCCTTCAAGAAGGCAACAAGATACAACTCTGTCATAAACAGATAGTTAAGGGTTAATGTCTCTTATACCTGTAAAGGGTTAACAAGCTCAGTGAACCTGGCTGACACCTGACCAAAGAACCAATCGGGAGACAAGATACTTTCAAATCTGGGTGGAGGGAAAAGTAAAAATTATCTCTGTAAAATCAAGATGGAAAAATGTTACAGGGTCTTTCAGCTTCACCTAGACCAGAGGGATTCCCCCTCCCAGCCTAAGTATACAAGTACAGCAAACAGAGTTAAAATCCTTCCAGCAAAATACACATTTGCAATAAAGAAAA
>NC_133772.1:46970790-47053096 GCF_003597395.2 Chelonoidis abingdonii
ACCTGGTTGGCCAAGTCTTCCCCCAGTAGCATGGTGATGGGATAATTGTCATAGACTGCAAAAGTCCACATTCCTGACCAGCCTTTGTACTGGACAGGCAGTTCAGCTGTAGGCAAGTCTACAGCTTTTGACGTGAAAGGGTAAATTGTTACTTGGGCCTTTGGGTTGATGAATTTGGGGTCCACTAAGGATTGGTGGATAGATGACACTTAGCTTGTAACAACTAGTTGTTCTGACAAGTTCCTTTGAAGTCAGTCACATTTTTAACAGCATTTCCTTTTCCTCAATTTAATGTGTATACACAGAAGTTATTCGCCATCGAGGTAAGCGAGATAAAATGAGACGTTCAACCAAATTTGTAGGAGAAGGGAGATCTTCCAGGGATAAGTTGACTGGTTTGCAAGAGACATATCAACAAATTAGGTTAGAGTGCTTTACACAGGCATTGTAGCAGGTTTATAAAACAGAAAGACACATTTCACATATTAATTTCTCCCCTTTGCATTTGATTTACATCAAAATATGTTGGAGGGGAGGGTTCCCTATAGTATTTCAGTTTCTTATTTACTTGGCATAGTTCTTTTTATGCTGTTCCTTCAGACATGTCAGAACAGTATGTCCATTTTTATTTATATGAAGAGCTACATTTAACTATATGTGTGATGGACTTTGGGTTTTCATTTCTGTGCATAAGATGTATCAATTTTGAAAATAACAATGTCCTGTTCTGCCATCCTCGTGATGAATAGTAACTTACTTCATGAGTAATGCTGCTGAAACCAGTGTTAGTACTCAATGTGAGTAAAGGTGGCAGAACTGGGCACCAGCAACTTAAGACCTATAAATAATTATCTTAAAAATTCTTAACATAAGTATGAGATCTTTCTTTGTCAACATGCTCTCTGTGCTCCCCTCCCCTGCAACAGCCTAAATATTATTTTTGTTGTCCAGATGCCATAGTCACGGAAGGTGGAGAAAATTTTAGCCAGGGGCAAAGACAGCTGTTCTGCTTAGCACGGGCATTTGTGCGGAAGACAAGTATCTTCATCATGGATGAAGCCACAGCATCTATTGACATGGCAACGGTGAGTTCAGAGTTTCAAGTTTTTTTATATGGCACATGATTTTTCAGAGAGGATAGCCACACTATTGTTAGTAACCAGAGATGAAACTTATGTAAAATATTTCTACTTAATATTGTGTGAACACAAGTTTCCTTACAAGTGTGTTTACAAGCTGGCTCCATCATAGACATTGACCATATATGAGAGTCACTGTTAACTAGTCTGAGAAATCTATCTTACTAGGGGTTGATAGTCCCTCACTATATACTAAATAGAAGCATTGGTGCAAATGTTTTTGTATTGACAGTTCAATTTCCTAAAGTAAATAAGTCATTCAGAGGCTTAGCTATGGTGATCAGTTGAGGACAAACTTGGCTGGTAATGTTATGCCTCCTCCAACTTATACTAGCCAAGCATATCAAGTTTCTTGGTGAATGCTTCAGCATGATGGAGAAGACAAATGATGAAGTTTTCTCCCTGCAGGGGGCTGAAAGTAAGGTCAAGTAAATAAATAAGAAATAAAAAAGACCTGTTAGATCATTGCATCTATTCTCCTGCAAGTGCAAGCTACAGTCCCTAGTAGAAGATAAACTGCACACTAGTATTGCCCTGGCTGGTCTTAGCCAAAAACAATAGAATATTCTAAGCTGATTTGTTCCCAGTTACGTTAAACTCTGTTATCAAAGACTGTCATAAGGTATGTTGAGATCCTCAGAAGGAAGGCACTACATAAGTGCAGAAAATTATTGTAGTGGTTTATTAGAATAAATAAAAATCTTTAGTACCGGTTGGTGTAAGTTACTGCTGTGTAGAGCCTTGAGACTGTGGTGCTGAGAGCCAAGGTAGCAGTTACCCACAGACCAGTTAAAACACATTTTGAATTTTGATGTATTAAGCAAGCAGTATATTCACTGGGGCATGTGAACCCTGGGAACAGATAATATGAAGATAACTATTCTAATGATGTTGCCTTGCTGAACTTGGCACACACAAATACATTCATAAACAGCAATGGGTGAACATGCTGTGAGGACAGCTAAGTATTTTAAGACTGTCTTAAAGACCTCCTCTGCTGTTGTACCGGCCAGGTACATCTAGCAAAACACACCTCCAGTGCTGTCAGCTGTATCAAGTATATCGTAACGTTCCATTGCTTTCAGTGGGACAGAAAGAATGCACAGCACAAATACCAGAATGGAGCAGGATTGGCAGCAAAGTGAATATTCCTTTGCAACAACATGATTTAAAACATAGTCCTCAACCTTAAAACAGACATAGTGATATGTCTCTTCTTTGTAAAGTGCCTTGGGGTCAGCAAAGGAAAAGTGCTATGTAAGAGCTAACTAAGTAGTAGTATCAAAATTCAATAAGTTGGAGTTGCTCACAGAATTCAGCCCATTCTGGATGATCTTTCTAATACCCTAATTTAGCATGCTGTTAATTTCTCATATTTTTACTGTTATTAAAAAAAAACTTAGTATTAATTGTTTGACACTTGTTTTTATTTTTATGCCCATCACTGTAGAATCTGTTATTTAAAAATAATAATTGTTTTTCCTTTATGTAGGAGAACATTCTTCAGAAAGTTGTAATGACTGCGTTTGCTGATCGTACTGTGGTAACCATAGCAGTAAGTACACTCTATATGGCTTCTTCAAATGCAAACAAGTACCTGAAATGTAAAACAATGCATCATGTACTTTGTTAATTTCTCTGATTCTCTAGTCTGTTGCTTTCTAATATGGCACTTATTTAATTAAAAATTACATTTATTTTCCATTTAAACCATTTAGAAAGTAGTTCATATATTTGTATTTTAAATATTTAAACGCATAATCCTGAAATGTGTTTAACAATAGTAATTACCATTGACTTCAAAGGATCATATATAAGGATATTGTGTATTTTCTGTGACTTATTCATTTTAGGCCAAATTCAACTGTGGTTTAACTCCCCTAGCTTCAATAGAAATTGTACATGCCTATCTGGGAGTAAGATTTGGCCCTTATTAAGCCATCATACACTTTAATTTAAGAAGAACAAAAATGACAATAGAGCTTTGCTGTTGGATAGTACTTAGTTGTTGGATAAGTCGAATAAGCATTTTAGCAGCTTTCAAAAATATTATTTGGTTTTATTGTTAAATATTATCAGATTTATTAGCCTATGTATTTTAAAATGATTAGAAATTATCTCAAACAGTAATAACTAGAATTAGTTAATAAAGAGAAGATTTGAACTGAACCAAAGAAATGTACTTGAGAGTCATGTCATTATTGATAAATATCTTTCAATCCTTTATTTCCTAAAAATAAATAGTCTTTGGGCAATGAAATAAGAGGTTATTATATATTTTAAAAATGTTAAAGCTATATTATGATTGACATTTTATGCAAACAAAAGTCAGGAAATTCATAGTTAGAGTTACTGTAGAAATCATAACTTGGCCTTCTTGCATATATGTAATATTACGTATTAGTGTACACAGTGTTATTTTATACACATTGAATGTGGTTAATATACAATTGCTGCAGGAATCCTAATTTAGAATTTCATGACTTCTCTTCATTAACATTTTTAGGTAGTGTTGCACTGACTTTTTTGCATTTGAGTTCCTTGTTTTGTTTGTTTGGGGATGTGTGGAGGGAAGGCTTTTTGGTTGTGTTTGTCTTTTTTTAAAGTTGACAGTATGCACACATTTTTATTAGTCTCTGGGTTCTATAGCAGGTTTTAAAATACACAATTCATACACAAATATTTTTAAATAAACCCAGTTTACTACAACCCCAGTTGTAAATGTAATCTCAGCAGTTGCATTTGCTTTAGAAACACAGTCATCCTAATAAAGGTGAAGTGATAAATTGTAGGAAAAGAGCCATATTTGTCTAATCTGTATTTAGCAATATGAAAATACAGTAAAAGTGCATCTGTAGTCCTGACTCTACAGGTGACGCCACGCGTGCAGATTCCCAGGCTTGCAAAGAGCTCCATTGACTATGCACGGGTTACAGGGGTCCACACCCATGGAGTCAGTTTCAGGATTAGGGCCTAAATATATATCTACATAATTGGCATAGTAATGAGATTTCGCTAAATGGAATTAAGTCATCTCCATCAAGTTTGAATTTTGATAGGAATACTGATTTCTAGAATTTCTGATTTCTGTCTTATCTTGCACAGTTATAATCAATACACTGAACTTGTATTTCATTTGTTTACTTTTCAGCACAGGGTACACACTATTCTGAATGCAGATTTAGTCATTGTAATGAAGAGAGGGGTTATTTTGGAGTATGATAAGCCTGAGGTTCTTTTGGAGCAAGAAGACAGTGTGTTTGCTTCTTTTGTACAAGCCGATAAATAATAAGATAAAATGAAGCCTTTCAAAGTGCAATTGTATTACTCATTTTCTAATTATGTAAATTACCTGTAAATAAAATATTGATTATTTCATAATAAAATACTGAGTTTTTCCATTCTTGAAATAACCTGAGTGGGTCTCTGTTATCTGTTAATGAATTATCCATGTGCCTTTCCTTTTTGTTTGTTGGATTATTTTGGTACTAAGGACCAGTGAATTGGGTAATTTGAGATGAATACATCGCTGAAATGTGGCACAATGTACAGCAAATATGAACAACTGACACAGGGTTTGTTTTATTACTAACAATGAAACCTCTGCTGATAATATTTCATTACTGCATTTTTTTCCTGAGAATAGCAGGTGCAACTCTAAGGAAATTGCTCTCTCTCCATATTTACAGCAATAACCACTTAGTCTCAAAAGTTGCAATTCCAATTCCCTATTAAGTAATAGTTCTGGAGACTAAAGTGGATTGGGGAGAGAAAGAGATACATTACAGCCTTAAGGTGTCAGGTGTTCATGCCTGGAGCCCTGATGAAAATATTTTCCTATCTCTAATATACATTGAAACAACGCAATTTCAACTCTGCTCTTTCTCTACCATCACAAAGATCAGAGTGGGATAGGTGCTCCGCAGAAAATATGAAAAAATATGCAATAGTACAGTAAAAGTGGTTGAAAGCAATAAAACTGCTGGTGCCTCACAGTTTGGGTGTGGAGGGACGCTTGAGATCTATAATTCATGGGGGGGAGAAGTTATATTTGCATTTTTTCTCAGGATCCAATTATCTAATACATCCCCACAATGATACTTTGTACAGTAATTCACTCTTGTAACTGGACCTCTTGTTGTGTCATAGATGATGCTAAGTTTATCCCTATTCTGTATACGACAAAGTACTCGCTTAGACAGCAGCAGGTAAGAGGTGCGTCAAAGGTTGTTCTTTTTTTTTCCTAAAGCATTGATTTCCTTAGCCTACCACTCTCTGAGCCTATTAATAATTCCCTTTCTTTCTTCATACAGTATACTGTTACTTGTTGATTCTGATCATGTCCCCTTAGCCTCTTCTTTACTACATTGCATCCAGTTAGCATCCTCAGTCACAACCCATGTCCCTTATTCTCACTCAAGCTATCTAATTTCAGCCTGTATTGAGCTGTACTATCTAGAAATGTGGCCAAAATCTTCAATACAAAGACCCCTCCCAAACACTGGAGAAGTTCAGAATCTGCCCAGGATTTTGATCTAAACTTCAGAGCTGCCCTCTCAGCCCTTCTGCCACCCCTGTTCCCATAATGGATCAAAGCAAAACCATGGGCCCAAACTATGAGATGTTTGAAATCTAGATCTGAATTTTGAGATTCAGCCTCATCTCTAGTGTTGTTAATTAGCAAGATGAGCTCTGAAAGACCTTGAAACTATCTCTTTACTCACACAAATAGATGGAGTGAGCCCAGGACAGCTAGAGAATAGAATACCTTTTCTCTTGACCTCTTCGAAGTACATTCAAGAGCTGTATTGGGTGAATGCATCTTCTGGGAGATCATGTGCTTTGCTGATGTTCCCCATTTGCTATCATTAACACTATATTGATTAGAGAGGACCATGAACTAAAACCCCGGCTCCCATCACTCCGTTTTTCTAGTCTGTTCTACAAAAGTTCTCATTCTGTTCTCATCACAGTAGTACCTGAGCACCCTACAGTAATGAATTAAGTGGTGTTACTGATATCTGACACATGTGGTTTGTTCTTTCTTTCATTCTGTCACCAGGCAGAGAATTGTGTATGCAGTGGAGTGTTTAGTTTTGGCAGGGTTTTGGTCCTTGTGTATCCCACACACCTTCTGGGTGTTTTGTTCTGTCCCAGCTAGTGGCACTGGGATCACTTAGAGAAAAAGAGAGAAAGCAATAAATAAGTCTGCTCTACAGCGTTGGCAGTAGTATGCAACAGTACAGTAAAAGGGGTTGAGAGCAATAAAACTGCTGATATCTGACAGTTTGGGTGTGGAGGGACGCTTGAGATCTATAATTCATGGAGGGAGTAGTTATATCTGCATTTTTTTCTCAGGATCCAGTTATCCAATACACTCCCACAATGATACTTTGTACAGTAATTCACTCTTGGTTGGTACTGTACCAGTTGGCTTTTAGCTCATGCGATAGAGCAGGGGGCCCCAATGCGGTGCCCGCGGGCACCATGGCGCCCACTGGGGCATCTAAGTGCACCTGCGTTCTGGCCGGCAGATGAGCATCCGCCAAAATGCCCCTGAAAAGCTGCATCATCCAGAGGTGTCACCGCTGATTTTTGGTGGCATTTAGGTAGTGATGCCTCTGGATGATGGTGCTTGTCGGCAGCATTTTGGTGGCGACACCTATTGATGTTGCCGCTTGTCGGTGGCATTTTGGCGGATGCTCGTCTGCTGCCATGGTCCTCCGTGGCTCAGCGTCTGGCACCTGCCAGATGAAAAAGGTTGGGGACCACTGCAGTAGAGGCTCATGCACTAAGCTCCAGAGGTCCCAGGTTCAATCCCACCCACTGGCAACCGGGGTCTGTTGGCATTACGCTTGCAGTAGCCAGTGTTGCTGATGAGATGTGCTTCAATGTTTGATACTAGTTGGAGTTTCCCAAAAACTGATGGCTTCATGCCCATGTACACTTCATTGCTATAGTCCAGATAGGAGGTGATGGAGTGTATAATAAGGTCATCACCTGCTGGGATGTGATGGTAGAAAGCAGAATCTAGCTGGGAAGCACAAGGGCTGACTGCTTCAGGAGTGGGCAGGACAGCCAATCAGAGATTTCTTCATAGACTGACAGCTTTTTCTAATAAAAGGGTCAGAAACCCACAGTCTACATAGAGAAACCATAGTGTTCACAGATCTGTGAGTGCCTGAACCAAGTTCTGAGAGACTGTGGAGCCCAATAATTGCCATTTGGATGAGGAATTGAAACATCCCCCAGACAGAGAGAGGTGGTTTTAGTTTATAAATTCTGTGGATGCACCTTATTTGTTTCATTTGCTTTGTTGAAGTAGCAGCCCACATCACAAGTTTCAATTCACCACTGCTATGCTGCCCAGTAACAAGACTTGGAATAGTTAGGCAAATTCATAGGATTGCCAGCCACCTATGAGGAGGGAGACTTTAGGCTAGATAAGCCTGTTCAGGCACTATTCATCATACTAATGATAAAGGCCCTTGAGTTTTTAAAGGGCCATAGAACCACTACAGCTTTCCTGTTAAAATGCTGAAGATTGTTCCAATGCTCCCAACCAGCCCCTTCCCAGAGGCAGGCCAGGCTTGTGATAAAACAACAATACATAATGCACGCTATTTCCAAACGCTGGTTAATTCTCACAACATCCCTATGAGGCAGGTAAACATGTACTACTATGCCCCTCATAAAGATGGGTAACTGAGGCTCAGAAAGGCTGGTACTTGCCTAACACGAGTGGAAAAGCCAAGTGTAAAATATAGTTCACTGTCTCCAAGGCCTCCATGTGTTCAACTCACTATCACATTGTCTCTCTAGTTCGCTGTGACTTTTATCAATAAGTGATACATGCATATGGACTACCCTTTATCAAGGCCACTGACACCCACTGTAATCAACCTGTTTATTTAATTGCTAGACAACTACCCATCCTCAGTCCTCCTCTTCCCTGATATAAAGAAGCAGTCTTTTGAGAATACACAAACTTCTAAACATTCTCAACATAAATGAGTCAGTAGAAGGCTGCAGTCAATTTTATTCCGGTATTGTCTTCAAGTAACTTCTGCTGCACATCCTTGTCATCTTCTTCCCTGGTGGGGAATTCATAGAATTTGGGAAATCTGGCATGTCTGGGGAAATCCAGATTGAGTAGTGCACTAGACTGTCATTTTCAAAAGATTGTTTTCTGCAACCAGCCATCTCAAATTTATCATGAGACATTTTTCATGCACTAATTATTCTCTTCCAGTGCCTCAGTGGGGAGCAGGAAAACCTGAAGACTGTTTGTGTTGCTTAAGTAGACGGTTACAAATTCCACTATGCAGATTTCAAGTTTAGAAATGATGCCCTTTTTGCAGCATTGACTTCTTGTTGTTTGTGCAATGCAACTGGGAAAATGGCATTAAATTGGATTGTGAGAATACACAACCAACAGGAGCTTCTAGCGCTAGGAACAGTAAAAATGGGGAGGTACAATAGAGTTACATAAATAAAATGTGTCAGATCTGTCATTGCCACCTATATCTGGAGAGACGGAAAACAAGCACCAGGAAACATCCCCCTTGCAAAGAAACTTGGTGGCAAGGAAAGCTTCAAAAATTCAGCTGCAAAACTACAAGTACTGCTAGTGTGTTACAGCAGTAAAATTATTTAAAGTCATGTGCCACAGAAGACGATTCTATAGTGCGCAAGTGAGAATCATAGAATATGTAGCATCTATATTTGCAATAGCATATCACTAATGATGAGAGGACACAACTAAAATACAATAAGACTAAGATTTCTCAGTGATAAAACTGTGTGAGGGCATTCAAAATGGCTTCTGGATTTTACGGAGAAGATTCATATGAGAGTTAATATATGACAGTTGCCTCTGATTCATAGCTAATGATTTCCTTCTGCGTGGTAGCTTGCTGGTGAGTGAATGTGTGACCTTAGAGGCCTGATTACATAAATGCCACTTAAGATTAATAGACTTAGCATCTGTTCCCAGCAATCTATATCTATATTTTATATGAGACAGAAATACTTCCTTCATATCAAAGCCCAAATCCTAAGGGCTTCAAAGGGCCCTTACTCCTGTGAGGTTAAAATCCTGGGGCTGGTTAGACGCATGCAGTGACCGATGCAGAGCAGCTGCGCTGTGGAGACCTAGAAGAAGGTTGGAAATTCACTGTCCTTTAGGGGATCCTTGGTCCCTGTCTTCCCAGAGATTAGTAATGCATGAGGCAGCAGCATATTAGCCCCACAAGACTAATTATTTTGCATGTCTTGGGGGGTCTGATGCCCCCACTACCACCCTTTTCCTTGGAAGGAGCTTCTCAGGATTCTTATTTACTCAGAAGCTACTGTGCAGAGGGAAGCTTACCACTTCTCAAGCCATTTACCTATCCTTGGGCATGGAGCCTGGCTGGGGCATGAAGCTATTTCTGGAATCTGGATCCGCTAAGTTGCAGTCAGGATTTGCCTATAATGCTGCAATATGGAAATGATTCCACTATGATAAATATTAGCATTATAAAAATCAGCGTTTTAATAACATTTAATTCTATTTCAAGAGAGGACGTATTATTGTCTAGTGGACAAGAGGAATCAGGACTCCTAGGGTGAAATTCTGGCTTCACTAATGTCAGGATAATGTGACTATCAGTCACTTAGAATCCCCAGTTCTGCTAATGACTTACTTTTTAACGCACACTCTCGCTCTCTCTGCATCATTTTACCCATCTGTAAAACTACACTGATAATACTTTGACCTCATGGGGGGCTGCAAGGCTCAATTCATATTTTGAAGCACTTTGTGGTCCTTGGACTAAAGGTCTAATATAAGTGCAAAGTAAATAGTAATATCACAGTGCCATTTTAATGTTACTTTATAGTTATGGATCCATCATAAAAAAACCACAATTCCCATACAAAATGATTCAGCAAGGCAAAACAACAAGAAAAACGTACAAGAATATGAAATCCATTATGTAGGAGCAAAAAGTACTATCTTTATTCAATGCATCAACCCTCAGGCTGAGCGGCTGTTCCTGTGAGCTTATAAGGGTGTAATCCCTTATTTGTCCTACACCACTTAAATCAAAACCAGGTTGGCTCATAAAGAACTGCCACCTTTTTTTTCTTCTAAATATCTATTACTTGATCCATAAAGACAGGGCTCCCCTTTATTCTGCTATTTAAATTATTCATCAAAACGCCACTGGTTTTGCTGTCCCAGACTGAAGTTATGTGCACAAACAACCAGTGCTGGTGGTGGAGAAGAACAGAGTAAGTGGGTAAGTGACAGCCACCAGAGGTGAGGGACACTGAAACCCTCTGCCAGATCTGCAAGACTGAGAATTCTTGGAAGGAAAGTAGAAAGCCAGCTAATCCTTGCTAGTGCAGCCCATGTCAGGGCTGGCCCTAGACCAAATAGCGAGGAACATCTTTGGCACCCCACCCCTCCTCCTCTTGTTAAACTTCTGAATGCCTTATTTTTATCGCATTTGTAGCCCATTTCACCCTGAGCACCGCACCCCAGGCGGTCACCTGCCCCTAAATATGACTCTGGCTCATGTTGCCCTATTTCAAAGTTCCACTTCTGGTTTATAGCCCCAAGCATTGAAATTAGTGCACTAGTGAGCTAGCTTCCTTTTGACACAAAGGGTGTCAGGCTTTTTTTTTCTTTCTTTCTTTTCAGTTTCACTTCAAGTGAATGTAATTACTGCCCTCTGGAGGACAATGGAAAGAATAAGAAAATTATTTTGTGATTGATCGATCGATTGATTTCAGCAAGGGCCTGATTGTCTAGTGCCTCAGCACCTTAGTAGTATTGTTATTTGGGAATTTATAGCTCTGTAAAGTGAGTATAAAACACTAAGTATAGAAGCATTTTACATGCACTTTGCACTTACGTTACACAGGTGTAACTGATGCACAAGACGCAATGAGGTGGAGAACTGAGCCTTTAGCATCTGATCCTTTAAGTTACTTTCTCCATTTAGCTGATTTAAAAAAAAAACCCTCAAAAATGTAGAAAATAATCCTGTTTGACTAAAACTATTCAGACTATGTGTGAATTTAAACAGATTCTTTACCATTCAAAATTTTCATCTGCCATGTACAACGGGTGAACTTTAGAGTTCAGCACCAAAATATCTGCAAGAAAAATAAAGTGGACAGGAAAACTAAAAGCATCCTTGGCTCAGAGCACAGCCCACAAAACCAGGGTGCCAGAGTATTTCGCCACTATCTTTGTGTTAGAGATCAAAAAGGCATGAAAGACAGTCCCAGAATGGGGAATAGGGGGTGCAGGAGAGAGAGAGAGTATTGAAAACAAAGCCTCCCAAAGGACTATGTATGTCAATCGAAGATGTGCTTGGATGTGTGTGTATGTAACTGTTTATCCATATTTTTAAAACTATCCAGGCAACATTAATCAATTTAATTTGAGAATCTGGAATGATTTTTCCAGGCTAAGAGTGTATAGTCAGCAATATTTATTCTAAAATCAATAGTCAGGCCACAAGAACAGTAGATGCCGAAGTTGCATAGTTTATTTCAACCTCAAAGGCTGGTTGGCTTTCACCCACTAACCTCCTTTATAGTATTGATACAGTATCCAGTAAATCAACACCCATAACTACTTACATTTTATGGCACAACACTTAAACCCTCCAAAGCTTAAGGGGGATTTGACCAATGCGCACAACCCTTGGAAACCTCCCACCCTTTCTTTTTAACGCAGGACAAAACAATTGTTTTTGTGGATATTCTTTCTTAACATTAACACAAAAGAAAGACACCGCAGGCAGTACATGCTGGTAAACTCAAGCAATTCAATCACTTTACTGTCTAAGCACAAATATAAAACAGTATACTTACTTATTGTCTTTATTCAACTAGTTTTGAGCATAAACCCACTAACAGTGCCCTTTAAAAAATATTGCTAATTATACACTCTGAAAAAATCATTCCAGCTTCTGTAGTTAAATAATGCACATTCTCTTGGTTGCACATGGTGTGTGAGTACGTGTGCACACACACATAATTTCTGGTTACTTCTTTTTGTTACCTCCTCCTGCAATTTTAACATCTCTTGACGTCATGTTGTTGTTTTAAAATACACATGGTGTAGGATTAAGCCTTCCCTCCTTCCTTTCTCTTCTGCTGCATTTGCAGGGTCCATCCAACAACCCCTTGCTTGCGTTCATATGCCTTCCTGCTAGGGTTCACATCTTCTCCACCTCTCATACTGGAACACTGGTTCTTGGCTTTAAAAAACTTCTTCTTCTGCTTTATTAGCTATCCATTCAGTAAACTTTCTTTTAAAAGTTTAGGGATAAATGATAAATAATTCTAGAAAATTCAATTAGTGCTGGTTTGGTTAGGCACTGATTCATTTAAGCCCAGGTGTAAATGTATTTACATGCTTGTATTTAAGCCTGGGCTTAAGTGCTTTGCTGGATCAGGGCCTCTGTAAACAAAGTTTCCATCCTTCATTATCCAGCTGAACTATCTGATTCTTAAATGCAGCCTTTCCTCCTATTTAAATAAAAATTGCAATGCAACCTCCTCTGAATTTCCTTTTAATAAAGATTTCTTTAAAAAGAGTCATTTTATGTCATTTCCTCAGCACAAGTTAGACCAACACAAAACTTAATCATATTAAAAAATAGAAACCAGAAGTAAAGGTATCCTCAAAATACTCTCAATCAAGACCACCACTAAAGAAACAAGATAATTAATAAAATTTAATGTAAATATTTATGGAGCCTACATACCAGCAGGCTATGTGCCACAGAAATAGCTAAGAGATGTATGTATTTGTTTATTACATGGATCAGCAACCAGAAGTTGAGAATTTCTGCAGTTTTATGCCCCAATATCATATAACTTTTTTAAATTGTACAAGATACGTTTGAAATTGATAGGAAAAAACAAGATTCGTTCCCCAATATATCTGTTTGGGATTCAGAGAATCATGGTGATAAAAATGATCTTAATATTTAGGTTATAAATGAATTTGCCAAGTGACCTTTGTCTAGGTCTGCATTAGCCTCATCGCTTCTGTCCCTGATCTGAACATGCTTAAGAAGTGCAACAATTTGACTAGAAACCTCCCCCTGGAAAAACTTGCCAAACCTCCCTTTTAAAAAACATTTTATTTATAATCTTGCCATGGTCCACTGCTAAAAGGAAATAACCCTTGCACACAACAGAGCTAGCTTTCAGTACAGCAGCAGAAAGTAAATATAAAGAGAGCCAAACCACTCCTTTTTAATTGCAGTGCGCAGCAATGGATAACGATGGGAATTTTTTGTTTGTTAGAAGACCAGTAAGCTCAAACCCCAGAACCGCTGGCTATACCAGGAGCAGGGCAAGGAAAGCTGCATTTCAGGGCATTTAAGTCCCCGCTATTCCCCGGTGGTCACACCATCCTCCTTCCCTCACGCTATTTTCTCGGCTAGCTGTATTAACATCTGGCTGGGGGCGGGAGGCAGATTTCCCTTCTGCTTTGAACAGGCTGGTGATTCCTGCAGGTCAGTTTCTGTCCCTAGGTAAGGACACAAACGCAGCTGGTGCAGTGAGATCTCTGCGGGGCTGCAGGGAAATGCGCCGCCGCTCGCAGGCCCACAGGGACCTGCACGGTGAGGCCCTTTGCGCGTTTCTTTCCCCCCCGGCTGAAGGAGTGAGGATTTGTGTATCCCCTGCACGCCCAGTCGCGTGACACCGGCTTTCTCGGTGCCCCCTCGCCGCCGCTCCATCCACCTGAGCCGGGAATCTCTGGCGCCGAGGCGCCCCCTGGTGCTCCCCGCCTTGCACTGGGCGGCGCAGGGAGCGTTGCAGTCGTGCCAAGCGCAGGGGGGCTGAGCGCACTTCTCCGTGCATCGTCCCTTTCCCGGGTGGCGGGGGGGGCTTCCCCGCCCTGGGTGACAGGCCCGGACGGAGGCTCTGCATGTCCGAAGCCCTGGCTGCCGCAATCCGGAGCCGTGCACCAGATACTAACTCTTTGCCTCCTCGTTTCCTATCCCCACCCTCCCGGGGCGGTGATTGGCGTGAGCAGCTGGGGCTTGCCCAGGACGGGGCCGCGAGGACGAAGGAAGAAGCCAGCCTGGTCTGGGAGCAGAGCCGGAGAAGGGTGGGGAGGATCCGCGTGTGCCCGGCTGCCCGCGGGAGCCGGCATGGGGCATTGCTGAGCGCCTCGGGGGAGCCATGCTGTCCAGGAAAGGGATCATCCCCGAGGAGTATGTGCTGACCCGCCTCGCCGAGGATGTCCCGGAGCACTCCCGCTACCACGCCCGGGAGCGGCGGGCCAGGTTCGTGGGGAAGAATGGCACCTGCAACGTGGCCCACAAGAACATCCGGGAGCAGGGCCGCTTCCTGCAGGACGTCTTCACCACCCTGGTGGACCTCAAGTGGCCGCACACGCTGATCATCTTCACCATGACCTTCCTGTGCAGCTGGCTGCTCTTTGGCATGATCTGGTGGCTGATTGCCTTCGCCCACGGGGACCTGGACCACAGCACCCAGCTGCAGGCAGGGGGTAGCTGGGGGGCTGGGGAGGATGCTGAGGGGTTCATGCCCTGCGTGACCAGCATCCACTCCTTCACCTCCGCCTTCCTCTTCTCCATCGAGGTGCAGGTGACCATCGGCTTCGGGGGCCGCATGGTGACCGAGGAGTGCCCGGCTGCCATCCTGGTGCTGATCGTGCAGAACATTGTGGGGCTGGTGATCAACGCTATCATGTTGGGTTGCATCTTCATGAAGACAGCTCAGGCGCACCGCCGGGCTGAGACCCTCATCTTCAGCAAGCATGCAGTGATCGCCCTGCGGGAGGGCAGGCTCTGCTTCATGCTGCGGGTGGGTGACCTGCGCAAGAGCATGATCATCAGTGCCACCATCCGCATGCAGGTGGTGAAGAAGACCACCAGCCTGGAAGGCGAGGTGGTGCCCCTCAACCAGATAGACATCCAGATGGAGAACCCGGTGGGGGGCAGCAACATCTTCCTGGTCTCCCCGCTCCTCATCTACCATGTGATAGACAAGAACAGCCCACTCTACGACATCTCCCCCCTACACCTTAACCACCACGAGGACCTAGAAGTCATCGTCATCTTGGAAGGGGTGGTGGAGACCACTGGCATCACCACCCAAGCCAGGACCTCCTACCTGGCCGATGAAATCCTCTGGGGCCAAAGGTTTGTGCCCATCGTGGCCGAGGAAGATGGCAGGTACTCAGTGGACTACTCTAAGTTTGGCAACACGGTGAAAGTGCCCACCCCTTCTTGCACTGCCAGACAGCTGGAGGAAGACAGGAGCATCATAGACTCCATCCCATTGTCACCTAAAAGCACCAGTAGGAAGAGGTCTTTCAAGTTGAAGCCCAAATTTACCATAACTGATGAGCCTTCCTGACACCCTTTAGAGGAAAGATGCAATAAACAAGAACACTGAGATAGCCTCTTATTTTTCTTAGTGAGGTTGGTAGCACAAGGTGTGTGTAGTATTATTTATTGCAGGATAAATTAAAGTTAATTTTATTTTTTTAAAGGCGTGCAACATTTTTAAGCAACATAGGGTGGGGAAACATTTTATTCTGTTGTTTGTAATTTCTTGTTTATTTGCATGATCATTTTGGATGATTCTTCCTCACTGAATAATTTCTTTTCTTGAAAAGTAAGTTTATCTGTAGCCTAGCAGGTTGCATTATTTATGGTCTTGCAATGCCTCTCAGAAATTTAATGTTTTTCAACTGGTTTTATAAACAATCACAATACAGGAAAAAAGTCTTCAGTGATCATTATTAAAGTTACATAGAGTTTAAATGATAACAGGAAGACCATGCAGTAAGATATGCACCCCAAAAAAGTCCAGATATGAAGGTGTCTGTTTAGGTTATGGTGTTTTATGTCTTAAAGAAATAAACTTACAGATGTATTTAGTCCATATTGTATGTTTGGATCTGTTGATTGCAAAAGCAATATGAAATGCATGCTTTTGTGCATTTTAAAACCCTTTTACAAAATAAACATTTAATATATTTAATACACATTTCTGATAGTGAATGATGCAACTGTGGCTCTAAAAATACTTTGTCTTTACAAAGAACAGCAGACATTAATTGCTATAATGTGACTGAAATGTGTTGTACATGGGAAGAAATTAAATATATTAAGTGGCTTTATTTAAGAAATCAAACAAAAACTCTGCCACAGTGAAGTAGGACACTCATGAAAATTTATCTCCCAGTCATACACATCAGAGTAAATGCCATCAAATAAGAAGGAAATTAAATAAAATCAGAGATTCTATGTAGAAAGTCATCTTAAAAGATGCAGAAGAGCAGACCCAAATTACATTAAACAGTATCTACATGCACTCAGCAACACCTTTTAAATTTTTTTCAGGTTTAAAAATTATGTTAGTGTGATTTGTGGTCATGAAAAGGAGGGACTTATGGGACAATGCAGTCCATTTCTTGGGTGCAGTGTCACCTTTGTTTCCTTTTCACTTAGGGTCTGAGCCTAAAATTCCCCTCATACCTTAAATTCTCACTGCCTAGATTGGTTTTGTGTGTGCTGTTAATACAGGATCAGGCACTTACTGGAAAACTATCCATATTCATACAACGAATTCACTCTGTTTACAAATAGAAGAGAGAAAACTGGATAGCCAGTCTCTATTAGCCTGATCCTGTAAATCCTCTACATGAGGAATCCCCCATTAATAACAATAACTTTTCTCCGTGTGGAAGACTTGGTGTATAGGACCCTGCTAATGCAATTTACAATATATTGTTTACAAATACTGCAAACTGTCAATGAAGTGAAAGGGAATTTGGTCTAAGTCTGAGCAGGGACTGGGCCCACACTAGTGACAGAAGTTGGGTGGTGGTGATATTTCATAAGAAGCTGTGTGAGGTTACATTACTAATGGTCTTTTAGTCAGAGGAGTTTCAGTGTGACAACTCTTTGTCTCTTATGCACTAGATAACTCCGAAAACAAAGTGTTAGCGTTGCTCTGGTCAAATTTTTTTAGACTTGTCAGTGTCATAACACATTCATGCAAGCTAAGGTCAAAAGGGAAAAGGAAAGTTGCATATTCACAAAATAAGAATCTATGGTAAAATGAAATGCAATTCCAGAAATAAAATCTCAATCCATTTTAAAATATTAGAAATACTATTTATTTTAATGTATTTAACTATGTTAATAGTTGCATATTTTAGAAACATTAAGGCTTGCACTGGCACTATCCAGTCTGCCAGCTAAATGAATGCTTAGGAGCATGTAAATATGTGTCTAATTTTCCAAAGGGTTAACAAACTTTTTATTATTTGTACTGTGCTAAGAGTATAGTAGGTGTTTCGCAATGAGAAGACAAGTTCCCTATCTGGAACAGCTTATGATCAAAATAGGACTAATGTGTAGCAGTGTGCAAGGAAAATGTGAACATATACATTTTATATTTTGGTAGAACAAAAACAAATGCAACATTTAAAAAAAATAGGAAAAGCCTAAAAATGTTTCTGGTGGTTGTTCCTTTTTTTAAATTCAATTTAATTGCAATGTTATTTGCCTACCCTTTGTTTTACTGACTCTGTGCCATTCTGCTCCTGAAAGGTAGTTCTGCATGTTTCTCCTAGGTGCAGGTGGAAGGTGTATGCCCCTTTGAAAATACACTCTTCTGTTTGCCACCTGTCACTTCCCTACCATCCTATCATCATAAAATGCATAGATAAATATCACTAGGGGAATTTCAAATGACCTGAAAAATCATTGTCTTTTTTCTATTGTGCCTTATATCAGTGTATAAAATATACGTGTAGATGTTTATTGGAAATTGTTTGGAAGGTGTTATTACACTACGGTGTTTTTTAGGATTTGGCCTACATGAGAAGCAATTTAAGCAACGCTACCATGCAAGTTCCCATGATTCTTCTTCCCTCAAGGGAATCTGTATTATTCAAGCTACACGGAGTCTCTTTGTTTTCTGTGAGATGAGGAGGGAGAAGCTGGGAGGAGGAACTTGCTGTTACTGAACTGTTTTCAGGACCATCTTTTGTGTATCTTTGCAAGAAACCTCCTAGTTTTCTCCAGTGTTGGAGTAACAGATGTCAAAGAAAGGAATCTCAAGGATGAGAATGAAAAAGAAAGGAATCACAAAATAATGGTTTCTGTGGCTTTAACCAAGATTTTCATGAATTTAACCAACTTTCATAAATCTGTTTTCAGTCTTTTATTTTTCTCAGTTTACATTCTCTTGTTCTTTAGAGGTTTTAAACACACAGAAAAGAAATTTCAGAGTCAAAAGTCATGAGGAAAGAGGTTAAATGTTTAAAAGTGCCTCTGGACATTAAAAATTGGTGAATAACATTTTATTTTGTTGCCATCCACTGTTATTTACAAGGGATGTGAGAATGCCCAAAATCTGAAGCTTTCCATGAGCTTGGGTTTACACTGAACAAGCACATTCTCTCTTTTGAGTGGTCCGGTTAAAGCTTTAGTGCTTCATTCTGTATGGAAAAAACTTTATCTTAGCATGAAGCTAAATGACTTCTTCTATAGCTGTAGTCCACGAGTGGGGGTTTTGAACTCTCTGAGAGTCCCCTGGATATCTGATGTGGGTAATCCCTAGCAGGCACCCTGAAGTGGCCATTAACAGTTATGGGAAGCTCACAGTTCATTCTGCTTAGTGCTCTATTTGGCAATATTGAGCAGGGTAAATTAAAATGATGAAAGAAAGGATCCAATTCTGCAAACATACATGAGAAACTTTATTCACAAATACATTTAGTGTCATTTAACTCAGGATCACACCCTGAATAAATATCTGTGTTTGTGAACAGCCAAGTGTCATGACTCAGATATTAATATATTATAGCAATAAGGGAGAAGATTCAATTTAACAGATGGGATTATAAGAAAAAACAGGTGAATCATGTTCATAAAAATCAATTGAAAGCTAGTCATGGTATTTGTCATAGTTTAACATAATTTTTAGTCAGTTAATAAGAATAATTGGCCCTGTTGTGCCATCAATTTTATGCAGAGATCCCCATTGAAATCAATAGGCATTATGGTTTTTAAATGATAGCATTATAGCGCCCAATATTAGTTATAAATGGCCCTGCCACAAAGCACTGATGGACAAGTCATAATAATATAGTATAAAACACAATACAAATGTCAATATTACAACTATCTGCAACAAAAAACATTCAAAACTGGAAGCAAACTCAGGCAAATACATGTGACGGCTGGGGACAAGGGAAGGTCCAATAGCCATCATAGCAAATATATTTTGTAAGTACTTCTTTAAAAGAATATGATAGGGGTGGGCTGGGGAGAGAGGAACTGGGACAGATATCAAGGAGGAGTAAATGCCATGCCTCAGCAGTCACCACAACAAAGACTTGATCAGCTACTGACCTAAACTGAGATGCGGCATACCGAAAAGGTGGATAAGCTAATCAGGAGACAGGAGCAGGTACCAAATAAAGTGAGATCCTACATACTGTAATGGGCTTTGATTTTGAATTGGCCTTGCTGGTTTATAATCTACCCTTTATAGAAGTCATAATAGAGAATGCAGGTCAGACGTAATGTGATCACAGTTGCTCAATCCAGTGAGTAAACACATTGCTGTATTCTGCACAAGCTGCATGCGACAGAGAAGCCCTGCTGGGAATCTTGTTGGATGGGAACCGCAGCAGTTGAGTCCAATGATTAGCTATTTATTCCTAGTTAATAATGCAATATTAATTATTAATCAACAGAATGTGCATTGACATTGTAATTGTTTATTTAAGCCTTTCCCTATCCCCCTCTCTCTCTTTCACACACACAAACATATGCCGGTTAAGTATTGTAGGGCTGCTGGCACAGATTTGATTTTGTGAAAAAAACACTGAAGAATTTGTTTCCAAAAAAACAACCATAAGAATTACATAAGATTTCAGCAACACAGAAAACAATTATGTGAAATATGAAGATTCTCACCTGTCACTGATTCTTATTGATAAAACTTAAAGAATTAGTGGCCTATTAATAGCAATTGGATACTAATAAAGTCTAACAAAAGCATCTTGTTTTGTTCATGTTGCAGTGCATTGTGGGAGGGAGTGTGGTTTAGATACTGGGGAATAGGTCGGGGTGGGGATCAGTAATCCTGCGCTCTAGGTCCATCTCACTTACTCATTCATTTGGTGCCTTTGCTGTAGTCACTGATGCCTTAATCCTGCAAGCTGTTCTGCACAGGTGGATTCTGTGTCCACTAGAGCCCTTTGTCATCTTGCTATACGGGTCTGCCCATGTGTTTTTATGGGAATGCTCCTAACACAGAGATCACCAGTGTGTAGAATTTGCCGCCATTAACATATCTGTAAAATGGTGATAACCATCGTGTGGGTGTTTAAACCCCAGTTATCACCATCCTGTCTGAGCACTTGCACACCTCACACAGGTGTTGTGAGGCTTAGCAGTCTGTGAGCTTTTGATGAAAGACGCCCTGTTAGTTGTATTAATATATATACTGTGTCTCCATGCCCCAGCCAGGAGCAGGACCCTAGGGTGCTAAGTGCTGTACACACACATAATGAAAAAATGACCCTGCTCAAATGGGTTTACAAGCAAAGGCTGAGGCAGGAGACAACAGTTGGATATCACAGACAGACAGGGGAGCACAAGGGAATGTTGAGGCAGTCATGTGATCAGTGACTAAGCATCAGTCATAGCGTATCAGCTGCCTAGCCAGAGTCAGGTAGTTTGTGGGGATCACAGCACAGGTGGGTTTTCAAGAGGATATAGTAGCGGCTTTTTTATGAGTTCCCTCTAGAATGAAAACAATTATTAGTAATGTTGGCTTTAGAGGTGGGACAAATGTGGATGAAGCCTCTGTAGTTGTAGGTCCCAACTCTACTAAGGAGTAAATCTGCTGCTTTTCTGACCCTTGCACTGGTGGGCTATAGGTTGCCAAGACAAGCAGGTTCCATGCCAGTTGGGGGGTGGTTGCAGAGAGAGGCCAGAAATCTGAGGGTGATCAGGGAGGAATGTAAAAAGGCAGTTGGAGACCAAGAGGGACGGGCTGAAGGGAGGTGTTCCTGGGCAGCTGGGCTGTGATGACTAAACTAAAGAAGAGAGGAAAGCCTGTCTAGTGGTTAGGGCAATAGCTTGGGACTACTACCATATTCCCTGCTCCTCCACAGATTTCCTGTGTGACCTTGGACAAGTCACTTAGTCATGCAGTGTCTCAGTTCCTCATCTGTGACACTGGAATTTTAATGCTCTTTAACCACACAGGAGTGTCATAAACATAAATACGTTAAAGAGTGTGAAACTCTCAGATACTATGGTAACGGGGGAGGGCGGGGCATAAGCTTGGGCATTCCCTGCACAGCAGATTGCCTGCTTGCAGCTTGTGACTCCCTCTGCTGAAAAACAGCAACATTTAATGTATATAGTGTGAATGAATAACTCACACTAGAAGATGCCTGACTACATGAACTCCAATTTCACTAGCAATGGAAACCAACCTGCTGCGAGGCCCTGAAATTAAAGGTGAGAGTCAATGATTCCCTCTATAGTGCCCCCTTTGTGTATCATCTTCCCTCAGCAGTTAATCCTATAGGGCTGGGAACAACAGGAAGAAAATATGATTTTATGTTTTTAACGGGGTGGAAGATGGAAGCAGTGAAAGCGAGGGGCTCGAGGCTGGAGTGACAGGACTCATGGGAAGAAGAGATTTTTAAATAACTGGCATTTCTCTTCCTCACCCCCTCCTCCCTTGCAGTGCCACACTTGTGTTTCCTCTAAAATTTGCAAGATCAGCACTGATGAGTGGTACTTTCTGCGTTTTCACTTCACACACTGGCTTCCATTCAGTCAGATATAACTGCCCCAATTTGAAAAGTGTAAAAGGCCATGTGCACAGTATACAGAAGCACAACAGGTCTAATACAAAGCTGATGGAAGTCAATAGAAAACTCTCAGACTTCAATGGGCTTTCGATCAGACCCAAAGGGCCTAACCTAACTTCACGCAAATATATAGTCTCATTAAAGTCTGTGGTGCGAAGGAGTTAACCCAAAGACAGAGAAAACTGAGAGGCCAGTCCTCAGTCATTACTCAAGCAAAGCTCCCACTGAGATCAATGAGAGCTTTGCCTGAAAAAAGACTAGGAAAATATTTCAGGCTTTAGGTCTTACAAGATTATGTGAAGTGTTTTCAAAATGTCTGGTGGATGTTTTGTTCCCTGTGTGTAACAAATGACTGTGTGTACTATTTTTGATGTTAGCAACAGGAGAAAGCTACATGATACAAACCTATACACCCTCGCCCGAGCTGTGCTATTAAAAGAGCAGAAGACATTCTTGAAAGCGTCTAGATATCACCAGCTCTTAGCTGTGCTGGGGGTTTATGAGTTGCTGTATGCAGCTCTGGCTTACTGAGACATTTTCAAACCACTCAGAGGCAGAAACATAATAAAGCTTTAAAGAACTGTCCCACATGTGAGTCTGCAATGATAGACTTGGAGGAATTCCCCAAGGCAGAGCACTTGCAGGCTCTCTTTACTCCGTTTCCTGTTTGTCTTCTGACACACCTATTAATACTGAGTTCAGTCAGCAGATTAAAATATCTGCACTTACCCACAGACGGTAACTCTCTGAGGGTGCCATGTTTCCTACCTGCCTCCTTTTCTGCCAAGCAGAAGGGGTCTAGGTGACCCTGCGCTGTAGCCTGCATCCCATCAAAGCTGACCTCTCCACTCCTGCCTCGTGCTTTTCTGGTGTAGGAGAGGAAGGCTGGGGGACCCCCCAACCAGACTTGGCTCTGAGGAAAACTGCACTCTTCCCACATAGCCAGATAGGCTTCCAATGGGACACTCGATGTAGGAAGCAAGGGACACAGACCATTCCTTTCACCTGTTTTTGTCAGCCTAGCTCTCTTACTGAAGCCTGAAGGGACAGCAACTATTGCAAAAACACCAGAAAAAGGGGAAACAGAGCTGAAGGAGACAGTCTCCCCAGAAATCAAATGCAGTCCTGGGACATGACTGGGAAATACATGGACACATTTTTGAGCTGAAGTGTTAGTCAGAAATTTGAACTAAAGTCTGGAATTTTCCCCAGCAAAGTTCTGCAGCAGGAAGGTCTGGCTTAGCTGCCACCCACTGAGGAGGCAGAAAAAACCTGAAGGGAACTATAGGGGGTGGGATATTCCTCCCTGTGGTGTTCAGGAATCACTCTGGGACCAAGTGGCTTGAAAGAGATCTTCTCCATTCCAACTGCCCCTAACAGAATATGGGATGCTGCAGCAGCCTACCCCAACCTTCCTGTCTGGGGAGCTAATCCACTAGAAGGGACAGCTCCAATGCCTAATAAGGTGGTGGTTCTGCCCTCAAGCAGGCTGAAGTACCCATTGTAATGAATCCATGGACCTGAGCACTCAAAATAAATTTTCTAGTAAACACAGATACATTTTCCTAAAATGGTTTGGCAGGGACAGGGCCTGCTGCAGAGAAACACACATAGACTGAGCATTTGGGAAACCCTTGGCCAAATCCCACAGACTGCACCAGCTGCACAAAATTCTCATCCCTCAGTCTACCAGCCATGGTAACATGGCTGGCCTGGTTTCCATGGTACCATTAACTCCCAGGGCTACAGCAGCAGCGTTCTCTGATCTATGATGTAGTGGAGGACATAGGGGGCTACTTAATGTACTTCTGAGCAGAAATATTTTTTATTTACATGGAAATGGACTTGCCTTGGAGGGGGCAAGGTGCTTAGCCCCTTTCCCCTGGAATCTCCCTGCTTTATGATTGCCTAGTGGGCAATGTGACCCTTCCCTTGTCTTGGAGCCTTTCTGAGCATACTCTCTTGATATCTAGCCTTTTAAATCTGGGGTAGCGAGCCAGCTGTGCCCTTAAAAGAGCAATTTGGTCTTCAGCAACTACAGGCTGAAACTCCTCTCACCTTTCCAGCTAGTGAGTATTTAACTCTTCTTGTATGTTGTTTTTTCCTTTTCAGTTTCTCTTTGCCCTGAGAAGCTGGTAAATAATCTCACAGATATGTAAACAAATTGAACAATGGCTTTTGTTTGAGGTCCTGTTCATTTAAGCTAATTACATTTTTAACCCCAAAAGCTACTGGAATGCACACACAACACTGGGATAGGAAGTGGGTGGCTAGTACTCTCAACACCCCTTTGCTGATTTGGAGAATCAGCCCTGGAAGGTTTATTTTCAGGGGGTGGAGATGTCAGTAGCTCTACTGTTGGGTTGGAAACCAGTAGCTTGGAAGACAGGCTGAGTGGGAAGATAGATCCAAAGGCAAAAGGGTAAAGATTGGCAGTAAAGGGGAGATAGTGGGTGTCTAGTAAAGAAATTGAGAGAATCAGCCTGGGGAGTAGCGGCAAGGTTAGCATATTTCCCAGGTGGATTGTAGATGGATAAGGGAATAGGGAGAGGTCAGTGGATTGTGAATTGTCCAGAAAATTGTTTCTCTGAAGTGATAGTTATTTTGATAGGGAAGGTCTGAGGAGAGGGCTGTGGCAAGGAAGGGAAAGCAGCCTCAGCTGGGGGTCATGCCCCAATCAGGCTGAGGCTGGCTTAATGAGGGTCCAGCTGACTCTTATAAGAGGGCTGGGACAGGGAAACTGAGGCCTTGTCTACATGTGAGCATTCCACTGTTACAATGGTCCTAGTTAGTGCATTGTGCTTATGTCTATAGCGCCTGAAAGATATCTTTGTTTAAATTAATCTCTTTAACTCTTAGAGTGTCTCTTCAACAGCGTATAAAAGGTAAAACTGTTCAATTTCACTTCAAAGTCCTGTAGCCTGGGGCTAGAAATTTTAACCAAAATTTAATATTTTACACTCCAAAATATTCTGAAGACCTCATGAGTATTTGTAAGAATCATAGTTGCCATGGTAAGGGTTTTTTTTCTCCATCTCACGTGGTGGTGGTGTTGTCTTTATTTTGCAGACTGTAGAGTAGATTCGTGCAGGAATCATCACTGTGTTTCAGATTATAATATAGCACCATAAATATTTGTATTTTGAAAGGTGTGGGGGGGGGGTTTGTTGTGTGTTTTTGTTTTTTGCTTGAGGTGGCAAAAAACCTAGAGCTGGCCCTGCTTGCACAAAACCAGTCACCTTTTAAATTGAGGGGACAACCATTTCTTATAGTTCTGTTGCAATGGATGACTTCAGTAGTGAACTTTAATGCATGGTCTTCGTGTTCAACTGTAAATGTCACTTGGCTTTCTCTGTGGTACAGATTTTTTCCTGTATCAAGCTGAGGGTCCTGGGTTTTAATTGCAGCCTCAATGAGTTCTTCAAAGACTCTCATCAAGCACACCTGACACTGTGCTGGGTGGTAATCTGTCACCTGGCAAGATAATGTGACAGCCTCCCCACTCTCAGGGATATTGGGCTCACATACCATTTTTGAGGCTTTTGGAGTAAATACTGCAAATAAAGCAACAAATAGGACAAAAATAAAATGATTAGGAAGTGAAAGAGCACAGAAGTAAAAGTAGAGACTTTCCACTATGTTGCTTGCAGTATTGTTGTAGCCATGTTGGTCCCAAGATATTAGAGAGACAAGATGGGTGAGGTAATATCTTTATTGGACCAACTTCTTTAAGAGAAAGAGACATGCTTTTAAGCTACATAGGGTTCTTCTTCGAGTTTGGCATTTTCCAGACTCAACTAGGGATGACATCATGGAGGAGGTCTATTATAAAGTACCAAATCAGAAAGAGGAAGTGGATGAGGCATTTTTAGAACAAATAACAGAAATATCCAGGACACAAGACCTGGTAGTAATGGGAAAGTCTAACTACCCAGACATCTGTTGAGAAAGGTAATACAGCAAAACATAAAATGTCTAATAAATTATTGGGGACAACATCTTTATTTAGTGAGATTAGTCATGACACAATAGATTTCATGATTCTAAGGAAAAGGAGGAGTGACAGCAGCAAATTAAGGACAATGGACTTTTTAAAAAGCAGATTTTAACAAACTCAGAGAAGTGGTCCTCTGGGAAGAAAATCTGAGCAAAATGGATGTTCAGAAGAGCTGCGGTTTCTCAGAGACAATATTAAAGGCAGAACAGCAAACTATCCCAATGTGAAGGAAAGATAGGAAGAATAGTAAGAGAACAATATGGTTCCATCAGGTCTTTAATGACCTGAAAATCAAAAAGGAATCCTACACAAGAAGAACATGGACAAATTGCAAGAAATAAGTACAAAAGAATAGCACAAGCATGTAAATACAAAATCTGAAAGGCTAAGGCACAAAATGAGTTATGCCTAGCAAAAGACACAAAAGTCAATAAGAAAAAGTTCTATAAATACATTGTCCTCTATGATTTCTATATAAATTAGATTTCCATTGTTCCTGATTCCACTATGCTTAATTTACATAGAAGACAGGTAGATAGCTGTGACCTTCCCTCCTGTCTGGGCAGACTGTATGGCCTAATATCAATGAGTATCCATAACTCATATAATTGTGAAATGTATGTATTATTATATAAGGAATTACCCTGTTTGTCATTAGCTTTCAGAAATGACCTCACTCTATATACATGTATAATAAGGTAATATTGTATACAATCAGTTGATTCAGTTGTTTCCCAGGCCAAGCTTCCCTCTCCTGCATGTTTCTCACTTATATTTGGTTCCAAAGACTTCAACTCTCACCCCTTTGTTGAAGGACCTATCTGCCTCAACTCTTAAGAGTTCTATGCCCCTGTGTCTGGCTAGTGATGGATGCCAAAGATGGCTTCTGTCCTTGTTTATATCTTCCAAAGTTCAATTATTTTGTTTAAGGAGGCAGGATGATCTTATACTGTTCTTCCCTTCCTGTGAGGTAAATATAAGTTACGACAGATTAAGAAGAAGGAGTAACACACATTGGAGGTGGTCACTTGAAATGAAGTGAGCAGTTGGGAGTTAGGAAATTATTATGCATAAAGGGTTTGAGTGGGAACACTTACAAAGTTTTCGTTCTACTAAATGAAAATAAATAGCACTTTGTGATTTTAACACACTCAAATTTTCAGCACCCAAGCAGATTCTCTATACAGTTGTGACCCTTAAATTGAGCTTTGCATATGAATTTATTTCCAAGTTCCTCAACTTTAGGACAAAATGTTAATGTACTGGTGCAAAAGAAAAGCCCCTCTAGTCCCTTAGTTTCATCACTAATGAAGGGTTTCTCTGGCACTCATTCATCTTTATACCAAACCGCATCAGTTGTTTCAGGGAAGAAAGAATGAACGATGCAAGTCAAATTTACATGCTCATCTGGTCTTGGCACATGTGTAGAGCACAGCACTGGATCCAACACTGGCACAGCTAGAAAGGAAAACAATCAGATTTGCGCACTTTTTAAAATTTTATGAACAATATATGTCTCAGTCCTATAAAGTGCTGAGTATCTCCTGCCAGAAACCGCATGCTCTCAGCTCTTATGCTGGGGCATCTCTTAAAATGGCAACTGTTGAGGTTCTATAAGGACTGATGCATTTTCCCAAGTTTCATAATTTCACTAAAAGTAAAACATTTTACATTGTGCCAAATGAAATACTGTCCTCAGGTACATCAAAAAGTGAACTTAAAAAAATCAAAATCACTAAGTAAATGTAACAAAGGTCAAATTCTAGCTTCCCACTGATGTATTCTACATGTAGTTGTAAATGAGATTTTCTGATATCTGTTCTGGAAAAATCAAACCCCTTCCCACCAATAAGAATTCCTTTGGATGTCTATCAATATTATACACTTTAATTTAGAACAAAATACTCCCAAGATTATGCTCTGAATCGCAAATCACAACTTACAGATCTGAAAGCTAGCATGGAAAATAGACCGTGACCATGCACTCTGCAGTATGCATTTGAAACGTCCATATGCAATACTTATAAAGAGATGCAGTTTTTTATACTCTGAGGCTCTACTTCTTTCCTATGGCTCTGAACAGAAAGCAAACATTACATACTGGTACCTCTAACTTTGGGCAGAAGATTGCTTCATTGATACACTGAAGCTGCACCCTTATACATCTGTTCTGCTAAGCAGTCAATCCGTTTAAGAAAACTTGACTATCTTCTCAATTCTAGACCTAACCCCTAAATTTCAGAAACAGATGCAAAAGATCATTTAACTGATTCAGAGCTTAGCATCAAGAATGTCAGTGATTGGAGGACAGGTAATTCTGAATCTACATGTAACTCCTGCTGTGTCAACATTGAAAATGTGATGCCCATGACATCAATATCTACCTTAAGCAACTCAAACTTGTACATGTTGTCTTTGACACAGTTGAAAAGTTCTGTGAAATCTGGGCCCAATATACAGTAGTCTCTGGTTCTGAATGAGAGTCGGTACATGTAGATCTTATTCTAGTTAAAGGGGCCACATTAATCACAGTAGTCAATGTTAAAAATCAATTTAAATGTCAAGTTCTGTATTATTAAATAGAAAAGCAAATCTATGTAGGACTTTGCACCTGAATAGTATCAGGCAGTAAAATACTAGATCTGAATGTTATTGAATACTATTGAAGTGGGTGTTCACCCACGAAAGCTCATGCTCCAAAACGTCTGTTAGTCTATAAGGTGCCACAGGATTCTCTGCTGCTTTTAATGAATACTATGTTATTGACACTGTTCTACCAACTATTGTGTAGTATATTCATCTTTAAATTCTGTTATCCTTATGCTGAACTATATCTGATGCAAAATATATGTGTGTGTGTACATTTACGATGTTCAAATAAAACTTTGTATCTCCCCTCAAGGTAAAACAAGGAGTTGGGTCTGTAGGGATGCTACCAATCAGTAGTGAGGTACACTGGCAAAGCTGGAGTGGGAACCTATCTACACCAGTCTGCTTCAAACCATTGCTGCTAAGTCTTCTTGCTCATAAGCATTAAGTTGTACAAAAATGTATGAAAAAATAGGGTTCACCTGCACACATCTACCAAATTAGAGGCATTGTTACCGTAGAGCAAGTGTGGAATTGTGCCCTAACTTACATAACAAAAGGGAGCTGCCAAGTGTGTGTTCTGACCACCACCTGAACCTGTGCCCACTGAAATCAATAGTCAAGCTTCCACTGACTTCAATTGTGTAAGATCAAAACCCAGATCAGGATAGGGGGATGTGTTGCAAAATTCATATCCCTGCATCTCTGAGAAGTAGCAAAAGGGGTGTCACCAGCCATCATTTGCTAATGACAACATACATGCCAGTGATTTGGGTTTTTTCAGAGGTTAAGCATGCCACCAATTCACAGACTATACCCTCTTTAGGGTGGCAGGCCAGTATACTAGCCAGGCATACTTCCTACCATCTGTAATTCCTTTAGACTCTATGTCCATATCAAGTGTACCCTTTGAGTTCTCCATTGCAAGAAGTATGTGATGCTTATGAATACTTAAAAGGACCTGTCATTCTCAAGCATCTATGTTTCTAGGAATTTCAAATGCAAACTAGGGAAGCACTTTGTGACTTTAACATCTTTATACTGGGGAGGCAGCAAACAAGGAGAATGACTAGATGCCGGGGAATTCAGTACTGATATAACAACATAGCCACATAAGCAGGACCTATTATCTTACCACCAGCAACGCTATGTGTTCAGATAAGGATAACTAAAGCCCAGAGATCATTGAGGAAAGGAAGCCTGAGGCAGAGCAAATGGCTCTTACCCTCAGAAAAAAACACCCAGCCTCAATACCCTGAAGCAAAAAAAATACCAAACAAATTACTGCCTGAATTTCCCATCATGCAGTCTTGCACTGTGGCACTAGACTCAATATTCATTTTGAGAAATGTTTTATTGTAATGCTAGCTATGACCCTGTCAACAGGAAATCTGCTGCACTTGCAGAAGCTAAACCAACCCCGTCACATACTGTAAAGCACTCAGCTTACCTATGACCTTCAGTGTTCTTGACTGAACAGCAGGACATTGCTGAAGGGCCTTGTGTGTCACCTCAAGAGAGCGCTCTGCCTTGTCAAGATCATGCACATCTGGAGATACATAAATAGTGCATGGAACTTCGAAAGTGCCATTACCTAGTGACTTCCAGTGTATTTGAAACTGAAAATTCTTTGGCATAGTCAGGACAGCAGCACTTTCCCCATCTCATTTGAGGGCACCCTTTTCACTGTTCCAAGAGCAAATTTTCTCCTTTTGTTCTTGTTGATACTTTTTTAGAAAAAAGGCTACAGTTAAAGGTTTTAGGCAAAAGCCTGAAATCTGGCAATGCAAAAAAGCATGTCCCAAATGCTTCATTTTCGCATTCCCTATGAATGGTGTTATTGTTGGTGATGTGACAGGTTGGACCCCCCTTTTCCGGGATGCCACTTGATGTGTTGGAGTCCTACTGAGCTTGCCCTTTCCACCAGCCTGGGTTTCCTCACCCTGATCTTGCTGTGTCAGGCTCTCAAGCCTTCTCTGGCACACACACAGGTACGGCCACATCAAGCTGCAGACACAGACGGCAGCCAGCTCTGTGTGGGAAGACTCAGCTCAGGGATTAAACCCAGCACTCACATGCACATCCCTTTTGGAGTGAAAACCCAAAATAATATTGTCTTGTGCTGAATAGAGAAATCTGTACCCATAAGCTCATAAAAATCGCCCTCTCCCTCAATGTGGAGAGAGATATGCACAGCTTCTTCCCTCCCCCAGCACACCCACCTCCCAGATATGAATTGCACAATCTGGGTTATGTTATAAACAAGAAATAAGTTTATTAACAACAAAAGGTAAATTTCAAGTGAGTATAAGGGATAGCAAACAGAACAATGCAGATTACTGAGCAAATAAAACCAAACACGGCAAACTAAGCTTAATACACTCAAGACACAGGTTACAAAATGTAATTTCTCGCCCTAAGTGTTATTTTAGGCAAGTTGCAGAGTTTCTGTAGCTTAGAGGTCCAGTTTTTTCTCTCTAAAGACTGGACCCCCTGTCTCCGCCTGGACTCAGCCCTTGCCTTGCCCTCAGCTCAGTTCCTTTGTCTCTTCAGGTACTTTCAGCAGTTTTTCTTCTTGGGCAGGAAGGCAATGGAGAAAAGTCCTTTTTGTCTTACTCCCCAGCCTTAAATAGAATTTACATAAGGTGGGAAGCCTTTCTCTCCAGTGGAAAAGTACCAGCAGTGTCCAAGGTGGTACTTTGTACCAGGTGACATTGTCCAGTTACCTAGTAGTGTCAAAGCAACTATGAAACCAGGTTTATTTGCAATGTCCACAGGAAGGAACTCCCAGAAGATGGGAGATCCATATCTTTAAAGACTCATTGTCTTTTCCTAATGGTCCATCAAGGCTGATTGGTGGGCATCTCCAAGTATAACCATGGTTGTAATTGTTACATAGTTAATATTCCTAACTCCAGATACAGAAATGATACATGCATACAAATTGGATAATCACATTCAGTAAATCATAACCTTTCGAATTATCTTATATGACCCATCTTGCATAAAATATCTTAGTCATGCCATATTCATATCATAGGCATATTTCTATAACAAATATAGAGTGTCACGTCACAGGTGGAGCTGCAAGGAAAAATATGTAAATTAGTTGCTTGATGCACCACATTATGAAGAAAGACAAGTGAAAAAAATTAACTGCAATTTTTCTATCTCTGCTGCATAACATTACACTGTATTTCAATACACTAAACACCTATCAAAATTAATTATATAAGAATGGCCCTACTGGGTCAGACCAAAGGTCCATCTAGCCCAGTATCCTGTCTTCCGACAGTGGCCAGTGTCAGATGCCCCAGAGGGAATGAACAGAACAGGTAATCATCAAGTGAGCCATCCCCTGTCGTTCATTCCCAGCTTCTGGCAAACAGAAGCTAGGGACAGCATTCCTGCCCATTCTGGCTAATAGCCATTGATGGACCTATCCTCCATGAACTTACCTAGTTCTTTTTTGAACGCTGTTGTAGTCTTGGCCTTCACAACATCCTCTGGCAAGAAGTTCCACAGGTTGACTGTGCGTTGTGTGAAGAAATACTTCCTTTTATTTGTTTTAAACCTGCTGCTTATTTTCATTTGGTGACCCCTAGTTCTTGTGTTATGAGAAGTAGTAAACAAACTTCCTTATCTACATTCTCTATATCAGTCATGATTTTATAGATTTTTTTTTTAGATTTTATGGATTTTTTTACCTCAATCATATCTCCTCTTAGCCCTCTCTTTTCCAAGCTGAAAAGTCCCAGTCTTATTAATCTCTCCTTATACGGAAGCCATTCCATACCCTTAATCATTTTTGTTGCCCTTTTCTGAACCTTTTCCAATTCCAATATATCTTTTTTGAGATGGGGCAGCCATACCTGCACACTGTATTCAAGATGTGGGTGTACCATGGATTTAGAGAGGCAACATGATATTTTCTGTCCTATTATCTATCCTTTTCTTAATTATTCCCACCATTCTGTTCAGTTTTTTGACTGCCGCTGTGCATTGAGTGGATGTTTTCAGAGAACTATCCACAATGACTCCAAGATCTCTTTCTTGAGTGGTATTAGCTAATTTAGACCCCATCATTTTATATGTATAGTTGGGATTATACTTTCCAATGCACATTACTTTGCATTTATCGACATTAAATTTCCTCTGCCATTTTGTTGCCCAGTCACCCAGTTTTGAGAGATCCTTTTGCAGCTCTTCGCAGTCTGCCTGGGTCTTAACTATCTTTAGTAATTTCGTATCATCTGCAAATTTTGCCACCTCACGGTTTACCCCTTTTCCTGGATCATTTATGAATATGTTGAATAGGACTGGACCTAGAACAGACCCCTGGGAGACACTACTATTTACCTCTCTCCATTCTGAAAACCGACCGTCTATACCTACCCTTTGTTCCCTAACTTTTAACCAGTTACCAATCCATGAGAGCACCTTCCCTCTTATCCCACAGCAGCTTACTTTGCGTAAGAGCCTTTGGTGAGGGACCTTGTCAAAGGCTTTTTGAAAATCGAAGTACCCTATATCCACTGGATCCCCTTGGTCCACATGCTTGTTGACGCCCTCAAAGAATTCTAGGAGATTGGTAAGGCATGATTTCCCTTTACTAAAACCATGCTGACTCTTCCTCAAGAAATTATGTTCATCTATATGTCTGACAATATTGTCCTTTATTATAGATTCAATCAGTTTGCTCGGTACTGAAGTCAGGCTTACAGGCCTGTAATTGCTGGGATCACTTCTGAAGCCCTTTTTAAAAATTGGCATCACATTAGCTATCTTCTAGTCATCTGGTACAGAAGCTGGTTTAAATGATAGGTTACAGACTACAGTTAGTAGTTCTGCAATTTCACATTTAAGTTCCTTCAGAACTCTTGGGTGAATACCATCCGGTCCTGGTGACTTATTGCTGTTTAATTTATCAATTTGTTCCAAAACCTCCTCTACTGATACCTCAATCTGGGACAATTCCTCAGATCTATCACCTAAAAAGAATGGCTCAGGTTTGGGAATCTCCATTACATCCTCAGCCATGAAGACCAATGCATAGAATTCATTTAGTTTCTCCACAATAGCCTTATCATCCTTGAGTGCTCCTCTAGCACCTCGGTCGTCCAGTGGCCCCACTGGTTGTTTACCAGACTTCCTGCTTCTGATGTACTCAAATGTTATGTACTTATGTTTGTCAATGCTGTCAGATTTTATATTTTAATTTTTTGTACTGATAAACCATCCAGTTGGGTTTCCTTGATTCAAATGCCCCAATTGTTTTTTTCTTCTCCACAGTTCTTGGCAGATAAGTGACTATATGGTCAGTTACTTACAGCCTCTGACTTTTCAGCCTGTTACATTTCTGAATTTCAGCCTGTTACAAATCTTCATGAATTTCTCTCATGAAGGCAGTGGTTTGGGCAGGAGTTACTTCTCCTTTGTGTGTGTGAGAGTCAGTGTTTTTTTTCTGCACAGTTACACTAACAAAAATGGATCACCATACTGTTAAGAGTTACCACTTAAAGTTAGTTCCAGTTACTACTGATGCTCTGTTTGTGTGGAAGAAATTCCTGCTACTAAACCAATAAAAGGCAACTTTAGGAGCAAATCTTTATATGACAGTATATGAAAGCAGAGCATTTCTTACCAAGCATGTCATTGCTCCTGATTGATAGCTATCATGTTCCAGGTTGTTTAAAATGTTCTAGTCACATACAGTATGACCCCAATTTTTCCCAAAGGGCTTCAGAGGCACCTGACGCATTTAGCAAACGTTGTTTTCTTCATAAGCAAGGGAGCAAAAGTGTGCTGTGCACTGCTCTTGGGACGTGACTAACCTTCACTTAATGGGTAAGTGAGTGGATAATGAACATTCTGAGGTTTTGATAATTATTAGTCTGTCACTGGTATTAAGGCTTAGAATTCAAGCATTCACAAGAGCTACTAGTTGCCATTAAGATAGCCTTAGCACAGTGCACTTTTAAAACTACTTACTTTTCTTCAAACACCTACAGTACACGAAAGTACCCAAACTGAGCACAATAATGCAGGCTATTATTGTTCCAATGACTGCTCCAATTATACTGATCAAAGCTGACTTGGGTGCTGTGAATGAAAAAAAATAAAGAAAATTCTGATTCTACGCTTGTTCATGTTAAAAAAAAATAATACATTTTAGTGGACTGCACCTACACTTTCACAGTAAGTGATTAACTGGTTATTTTTCTGGCTGAGTACTGAAAATTGATGTAATAAGAAAGTCAAAGTAGGAGCAAAAACTTCTACTAGCCACTACACTATTAAAGAAATCACAGAATAACTGCCAGGCACATTGTGTTGTATCAAATCACAGCTTCAAAATGCCTTCCCCATAAGTAGACAGCATTAAAGGTATCAAAACGCCCACTTAAAAACTTAAATATTAACAACATTCTATAGAATGAGGATAATAAAATGTAGGGTCAAAACAGCCTTTTGTAAAACACACCTGTGGATCAACTCAATTAGCTCAGAGAGGCCCTAAAATGTGGCATGTCACTCAATCTTGCCAACACAAATATATGGCACTAAAGTGGTGCATCCAGAAAAGCCCTGATATCAAAATGTCAAACGTTTTGAAAAGTTGCCACCAGATTTCAACCCCTTCTTTTCACTGAATTGGCTCTCCTTGGCTCCTCTGCCACTTCTCCCACTCCCTTTCTGGCTGGCATGTCAACAAGCCGACTGTTTTGAATGTCGCTGCATGTCCAGCTCTCCTGCCCTGCTGTCTATCTCAGATGACACCTGGTATCACTGCACTGCTGGGACAGCATAAGGCTGACAAGGTTCAAATTCCTTCAAAAAAGATCTAGCCACATCATTCCGTAACACATGATATATCAAAAGAAAAGAGATAAGACCCTAAGGGAATGGATACCTGTGACAGTTAAGGTGCTATTGAGAAGTAACTCGGCAGGAAATGTTTTGTGACTCACAATACATCTATAGACATTTCCATTATCTTGCAAAGACGGTTGCAGCCTTAGTATGCTAGTGACATTAAATGTGCCATCTTCATTTTCTACAGAGGCTCCTGTGTGGATATTCTCTGCTGCTACACTACTGTCCTGGTTATTCTTTGATATCTCCGTCCACTTAATGTCAACCAAATTTGGATAGAACTTATTGACATCACACGACAGGGTCTTCTCTTTGTTGCTTTCTATTGTAACTTCCTTTGGAGACAGGCTGACTTCTGGTTGAGCTGTATGGAGATAAAGGTTATATTGCTGTCATCATCATCAGGGATATTCTGGCTTTTTAACAGTGTTAATGTACACTGAATACACAGATTACCTAAATATCTGATATGTGCAGTGTTTGATGTTCATTGCAGGAGTGGAGGTTTTTTCTTTGTTTTTGGGTTTGTTTCTTTTTTGCTAATCTAGTCATTTTTTCCCAGAAACAAGATCACAGGAGTGAATATTTGTTAGAAGATAAATAGCATTTATGCTCATTAGAACTTTAGTAGTTTTGTTATTTTCTGCTCTTTGTAAATAAGTATCTACAAAATTAATAGAGTTTTTCAGATTTACAGCATGTTTGGATATTGAAAATGACACTGCAAGCCTGAGGATTAGATAATGAAAACCTTACCTGGCCAAAACCTTAGAAATTATGACAAACAGGCTATTTAGGTCCATATTTTCCCCTGACCTGCAAAAAATTATGGAAGGGGAATATTTAGACTGATACAACTATGGAGAGGTTGCAGGGGGAAATGAACTGCAGTCTCCTCTGTTTGTGGCAAGGAATGTGACAGTGAATAAGGAATAGGGACTGTGCCCTTTTAAAGGCAACTATGATGGAGAGAGAGAAAAAATACCAGGATAAACCCCAAACACATTAGCCTGATGAAAATTGCTAATCCCCATATAAAATCTCCTGCAGAAGGCTGGGCTTACCACACCACCACCATAACTGTTAGCACAGCTTACCCAGGTGCTGTGGCTATTCCACTGATATAATGCAATTCCCACCCCCACCGCCACCCCATCCCCACAAAGGCTCAGGGGGTGAGGAAACTGATACCACTAAGATGGACTCTAATCATCTGCCTTTGGGTCTCCAGGTGATGCAGTATAAAATAAATGGTACAATAAAGTCACTTACCAACTACCTCTAAAATAGCTGTTCCATGAGCATCAGAAGGGGCGACAATAACATAGCACCTATATATTCCTGCTTCCTTAAACTGTATCTGTGGTAGTGAGAGTGCAGCATTTCCTCTTTTCAGGTCACTGTCAGACATACTGGCCCCATTTCTATGGGAAATATGTGCTCCAGCATGAAATGTGAATACTTTTTCTTCTTGGTCTGCCTTTGGAGTCTTAAGATACCAGGTAACTCCCACATTCTTGATATCCAGTTCTGCTGTATTGAACCCAGAAATCTTGCATGGTATGGAGATGTTATCATTCAGTGACACAATCAGGGGGGTGCTTCCCATCAACACTTGAAGAGTTTCTTCAAAAATAGAAAATGTATATTTGGAGCAATATATCCTAAAGGCAATGTTCCTTTGAAAGAGTTATTATTGGCTAAATGATCATGCAGTTTTGTAGTAGCCTGTTTCCGCACCCATAACCCTTTATAACCTCTCTCTATGGTAGTCGAATGAAAGCTTTCTTTCCTAAATTGATGATGGGTTTATGAATAACAATCTTTGCTTTTATTTGAATGAAATAATAGAGATAACACAGGCTAGTTGGGTGGCCCTGGCTCTTGGGAACAACAATGCAGGAGGAACTTTAGCAGTGCATACACTGCATATTATATGTAATACACTGGAGCTTTGTGGTAGAACTACAGCAGCATGTGATGAGGGAAAAAAATATCTATTCTATCTATCTGGCCATCCCATGTATATATATGCACCCCATTGCCATAATAGCTGAGCACCTCAGACTCCTTTATGCATTTTATCCTCACAGCATCCTTGTGAGGTAGGGAAGTGCTATTATCCCCATTTCACACATGGGGATATGATGCACAGAGAGACTGAATGAGACAAGCAGGAAGGGAGCAGAGAGAATTTAACACAGGTGAGTTCCAGACTAGTGCCCTAAGTCCAGAGTCACTTGTCCATCTCCTTTGAAGGAAAAACTGCCCTGCTGGCTCCCCATCACTGCAAGGGAGAGGGGCACAACATCACCAATTTCTTTTGCCTTCCCTTTGAGGGGAAAGACAAATGAATAATTAATACCAATAGATTATTACAAGAAGTCTATATTTGGAAATGACTCAGAATTTCACTGGGTGTTTCAAAATATCCAGGAAACAACTCCAGGATCCCCATAATGATCTAAATCTTTGGCAAATCTAAATGATAACAGTAATAGAAATGGCACTGTATGCATGTTTTTTCGCTTAGCTGCCTATGTGTCTGCTTGGGGACACTGTCTCCATTCAGGTACATTTCTGCTCTTGTCTCTATTTTCCATTTGCTGTGTTCCATACACACAGGATGGGGTAATCATGCATCTTAACCCAATAATGATGAGAACTGTGACCTCAGCCTCTCAAATTTGTGGGCTCCCTCTAAGTCTTGTGCATTCACGCATGAATTAAAGTTATTGATTTTTCAACTTTCTAAACTCAGACTCATACTGCTCACATACCAGGAGCTTCAGGAATCCTTGTATAACACTCCATCAGGTGGAGAGATGACATGAGATGGCATGTGCTGAGGCTGAGGAAGATTACCAGGGGATAGAGTGGAGGTTGTATCACTTCCTTACTGTACTCATTGCATTGACAAGACCTGTATGGACCATAGGAGGTCTGATGGTGGTCTCAAGAATTTAATTGTTACTGCAGAGTCCTGAAGCAGTGGGAAACCTACCCACCATATCTATGCAGCCAAATTGGGCTCTACAGTTATGGAGGCAACTTCAGCAGATATGGAAGGGGAAACTCCGCCCTAATTGGTCACCAAATAATTCATCCTCACCCACCCCCAGGGACAGAATTCATGATTCCTGAAGTGGTGGGGAGGCACTGCATACTCATAGTGACATGATGTGTGTGGTGGTGGTGGGTTGGTTTCTTCTCTCTTCCCACTGCCGCCAGAGGAACTTTAGAAGGGCTGTGCTCCCCTTATGTAGCACTTTCAGCTGATAGCACTGAAATTGGCAACCAGGGAAGGTAATAAGGTCAGATGGACAATTAAAAGGGCATTGAAAAACAAAAGAAAAAGAAAAATCTTTCAGAACACAGGAATCCTCCATCCACCTTTCCATAGCAGTGGCTATGGGATCCTGCTGGCCAAGTCAGGGAGAGGCACTGGGTTATTGTGAGTTGATCTGAGAAGTAAGGATTTAGGTGACCTCCTTTTCGTCTCTCAAACAATTCTCCAACTTGCTTCTGTGAAGACGAGGTGAGGCGCTTCCACACTGAACCAACTGTTCTGAGGATCAATCTGCCCAATTCATGGCCAGTTTATGTGGCAGTGAGGAGGGATTACCCCTATCCACTGTTACTGAATAACCAGCCCTGAGGGTTTGGTCCACCAGGAATACCTGGCATAGTACTTCCCTTTTACATCTCTATATTTAGTGGCTGTCTAGCCTGAGAGACTACAACCCATCTGTGGCTTAAAAATAGTTCAGCTGAGAGTTTCTCAGCTCTAACTCTTAAGGTTTTGCACAATAGGACGTCTCTTAGATATGAAATCATTCCCTGGGGTAGAATATTTATGCCATGCTATTGGCACTATGTTTAGGTTTGCTCGCATATTACAGTTTGGAGTGAAGCTTTATACAGAAAATGTGTCAAATTAGCCCTTCTGCTGTCAAAGGCCGTGTGCACTTTTTGCTGCCAATGAGAGGAGACTGTGAAACTGTTCTGAAGGAGCGGGTATGTGCCATTTTCTGACCCCAGGTGATATTTCTGGGCTAAAGGCAGCCACCCCATAGCCCCACCCTCTTGCAGTTTGCTAATGCTCCTTGAATAAGAAAGGAAGGAAGGGGTCCAGAAATAAAGCTGTGTCAGGGAATGGCATGTGCCAGCTACTTCGGAACAGCCCAATAGTAATAAGGATGAGTACCTTGGCGTGCCAAAGATTTTCTCACAGCTACTCAAAGCTGATTCCTTATTCCAGGAGCATTTGCAAAATGGAAAATTGGGTGGGGGTGATATATCACAGCATGTTGCACAGAGGTAAAGCTTCAGGTCAGGGAGTGGCATGTGCCATCTACCTCAGAACAGATTAATAGTTGCAGGCATGTGTCAAATTATTTGGCAGTTATACACCCTCATTAATTATTGCAAGTGAGAGACCATTACTCCATGTAGGATTGGGGGTCTTGCTGGAATATCTATTGTTACAACATACAAGAACATTTAGTCGAGTGAAATTTCTAAAACTATAAGCCGGCAGCAATGACTTTTGATGGCCTTTGGAATAAAGGCCTGGGACTAAGGAACCAGCTTCAGCCTTGGGACGCCAGAAGTGTCACCCCTGCCCCCCAGACACATCCCCATCCACTCCATCTCCGGACGAGTATTCGGGGGTGGGGGAGGACCAGGACCCTGGGCTGGGAGAATCCGCAGGCTCAGGAGGACCCCAGTGACCCTGCCCCTATATCCCCTTTGCCAAGGGGCAGCCGAAGTTGGACCCGATCCTCCCCAGCCTTATGGGACCCGCGATCCCTCCTTTACCTGCAGGCTGGAGCGCGCCGCTGAGACACAGGAGCAGCCGGAGCAGCCGGCAGGCCCGCCCGGCAGAGCCCGCTCCCCACTCCATTCTCTGAGGTAGGGCTGGGGGCTTCGCTGGCCCGGGTCGTGGCAGTGACGGGGCTGAGCGGTTCCCCTTCATTTTCATCCCTCGGACACGTGCCCCAATAAGGCAGCGCCCCGGGCGGGGCTCGGAGCCATCAGGTGGCTGCTGTGACTATCTAGGGCAGTGATCGAGCTGCAGGCACTGTGCAGCCACCCACAGGTCAGTGCCCCTCGGGCAGCGCCTGGGAAATGTACCTAACTGGTCCAGGCTCTCCGGACTATCGGGGGGCTAATCCCCACTCCGCAGATCGGGAACTGACCCACAAAGACTGGCACCCTCGTCTCTGTGTTTAGGGACTGTGGCTCAGCGCCTGGGCTGACATAGCAGGTATGTGCTGGACTATTACTTGCAGCAGGGGGCGTTACGAATAGATTTGCAGCCTTAATTCTGGATTTCTAGCTGTTGGGAGTTTACATCACAGACTCTCACCGCCTCATCTGAACGTCCTTTTTTTTTTTTTTTTTAATTTTGTTTGATTAACTGGCCTCCTTCATCAGAGAGCAATATGCAAGTTATTTCACTTAAGTGATCCCCACGTTCTCACACTCCACATTCACAGGCAGAATTTGGTAAAAACAAAACAAACAAATAACACCAGCCATCTGGTTCTGAGTTCCAATTTTACCCTCTTACAAATGAATCTGTACAAAGTATGACTGAGGCAACATTGTCCCACAAACACTGCACTGGACATTCGTAATTTTTATAAGTGACCAACTCTCTTCCCCACTCCATTCCATCAAAAATCCCTGCCTTAAAAGATTGTAAAATCAATGTTTACATCTGTTGGAAATCTCAGAACTCTTACCCAAGCCAAGGTGCATTCAGTTATTACCATGCCAGGCAGTTGGAGGAAGACAGGAGCATCAAGGATTCCATTTCATTCTCCCCAAAAAGCACCATGTTTATTACTCATGTTGGTAGCAAAAAGTATGTGCAGTGTTATTTGTTGCCAGACAAATGAAAGTCAATTGCATTTTTTTAAAAGGCATGTGTAACATTTTAAGCAACATTGGGCATGCTAAATTTATGTTCTGTCACTTAAATTTGAAATCAGATTGTTGTGTTGATTTGCATGATCATTTGGTATTGATTTATCCTGATTGAATGATGCTTTTTCTTAGAAAACAAGTCTAGCATATAGCAGGCTGTTTTAATTTAGGGGGTTGCAAAGAATACAATAATTTTCTGATATGTTAACATTTTTAAAACACAAATGCTATCATCATTTAAAGAAAGGCTCTAACAATGATTATTAATATTAAGTGGAATTGAATAATGCAAGACCAGGCAGCAATATTTGTGACAAAAAACAAAAGTTCCATGAAGATGTCTATTTAGGTTATAGTGCTTAATGTCTTAATGAACTACATTTAGGAATTCATTTAATCTACATGTTGTATTGTGTGGATCCAACCATTTCAAGTGCAATATGCAATGTATGCTTTTCAATACATTAAAACTCCTCTACAGATAAGATCTGAAAACTTTCAGACATTAGTCTGAGTTACTGACAAATCATCTGCTGAGCCAGTATGTTTTAAAAATTAAAGTTAGCAAAGACATGGTCACAGGCAAAGCAAACTGCCATTGACTGTTGCCCTGATGGCAGGAGTCCTAGCGGGCTGCACAAGTCAAGGGTGAGTGGCCAACTTACAAAACTGAACTGCCACCACTAACTGTGTGTCTGAACTGTGGAAGATGGAACTGCAGAATACATGAGGTGTACAAAATACAATATACAAAATCTTTAAAAAGACTGATTTCCAATCTTGCTCACCCGTTAAATTCAGGACAGAAATCAATGAAAGTAGTGTGTGCTCGGCACCATTAAAAATCAAGTCACAAACACATTACCAGAGTTCCTTAACTTCTTCAAATATAGTATCAACACCTTCTCTATTTTAAGACAATATAAAGGAATATTTTCAAGAATTTGTGGAAGTTTACACCTCTCTTTCTGGGTAATTTACATCATACATTGAAAGTATCTTTATGCTGGAATGAACATAGAAGTAGTTGCCCTTCAGTTATAGCCAAGAGATTTCCTTCAAATTCACTCCCACACTATGTTTCCCTATTGCTACAATAAAAACCTTCCAAGATATTAATAAAGTTTAAAAAATATTTCATAATTTTTCCAAGTCTTGGTGAATATGCATTTTAATTAAAGATTCATTCTGCTGGTGTTAAAACCATTTTCCTTTGTTCTTTTATCATAGGATAATTACAGTCTCTGACCAAGAAATCAAAGTTAAAAATACTTGAGATGGGGAAAAAGGGGTCTAGACAACTTCAGTCCTGCAGAAGAACTTGGGTCCCAAAACAGTCCATATTTTCTCAAACCCTGGTTCTCCTGAGTAGCGTATTTGTATATGTTGATAAAGTTTTAATTCCTGAAAGATGCTTTTTTTTAAAATGAGGTAACTGTTCACGGAACCCTTGAAGCACTGAAATGGAGTTGCTGTTTGATGGCTATATTCTTCATTGAAGGGAAATTATGCAAGTTTTAAAATATATGAATTCTCAAAGGAGTCCTCTTCGGTAGAAACCTCACATCTGATCTTGCATTCTTTGTCCTGTTCTTCAGGTTTAAAAGTTACAGAAGTAATAAAACCAAACTCATCTTCACAGTCTGTGTTCTCTATTCCATCTTCAATGGGGTATTTTCCCTTAAACCAAGAAACATAGGTACTCTCTGTAGTCCATCCACGTACAAAACAGCAAAGTGTCACAGCCTCACGAGCCTTTGGGTTGCTAGTAATACACTCTATCTTCAGGGTGTTAATCTCTTGATTGATGGGTCTAGGGCCTAAAGAGAGAGACAATTGTCAGAAAAAGAGGATCACAAATAACAGCCTCAGCATCAGGGCCATTTCATTAATCAGCTGCATTCTGCTGTTAGTTATATATTTTCTATTTACATGTCACTGATATCTTTTATGATTATATTGATGTGATAGAGTGTGGACCCCATCACCTTTAAAATGTCAAAAAAGCCTAATGTAATATGGGTGCAAGAAACATGGCTAATAAGTAAACTTGTGTTCAATCTACCAGCTAGTAGAGCAGCTGGAAAATTCATAAAGATGGAATGGGACAAGCTTACTTCCCTACACTTACTGAGTACCAAGGCTGAGAAAATGTCAAAAACACAAGAGGAGTTCCTAACTGGAATTTTCCAAAAGCTGAGTAGGGCTTTTTCAAGAATAAATATGATGCGAATTTATGCATAAATGGTACATGTGATAACCTAGAAGAATTCAATAACTTAATAAAAGGAATTACAGCAGCAGCTGATCTGGCCATCTATAAAACATCAAATTGCCCCAGACTTAGAAATCTGGATCCCTGGTGGAACAAGGATTGCAAATTAGAATGAACAATAACAACCTTATGAATTGTAAATGATGTAAGGTGGTGGCACAAAGAATTATCAAAAACACAAAAAAAGAAAGCTGGAGAAAATTCTGTGAGGAAACTGAACAAAGAGTCAAAGCCTTCAAAAATATATAAGCAAATTCAAAGAACCAATGGACTTAAAAATAAAAGTACACGTATACCTGGTCTTACTGAAAACAGTGAAAGTGAGGTTTCCAACGTTGGAAAAGCAGGCATTTTAGCAAAAACATTCTAAAAGAACAGTAGTGATATGAATTAAAACAACAAGTTTCCTGAAAAAGGAGGTTTATTGAGCATACCTGTGAACTATTAAATGGCTAGAGAGAATATACTGGTGATGTGTTAAACAAAAATTTAAGTGCACAGGAGCTTATTGCAATCATTAGAAAAAGGAAAAACACAACTACAGGTAAAGATAATATACGTAAATGCTTCAATCCTTGCCAGAAGGGAGATGAAAGAGTCTATTGTGGTTATATAGTGATGTCTGAGGAAAAAGGACTGCTGCCAATAGAGCGATTGGTGATATCAGTTAGAAAATCAGGTAAGGTACATACCAGATCTGATGCCTATTGTTGGCCTATTGCCTTCACGCCATGTGTGAGGAGAATCATGGACAAAATGAAACGTGTAAGACTAGTGGGATACTAGAAGAAAAATGATGTAACTGAGGTACAAAGTGGTTTCAAAAAAGGAAGATGGACAGTAGAACATATAGTGAGACAAGAAACAGAGGCACCAAAAAAGCATAAGGGCTAAGACCTTTACGATAACTGTCTTCCTGGACACTGAACAAGCATATGACATGCTAGAGAGGGAAGACCTCCTATATAAACTAGTCAAAACTAGAATAAAAGGGAGAATGTTTTGGAGATAAGAGACCTCTTAAGTGACAGAACTAGACAAGTGTCAGAGGGGTAGCCGTGTTAGTCTGGAATTGTAGGCTGGATCACACATGAGCTTTCGTGGGTGAATACCCACTTCGTCAGAAAGCTCATGCTCCAATACGTCTGTTAGTCTATAAGGTGCCACAGGACTCTTTGCTGTTTTTACAGAACTATACAAGTCAAACTGGGAAGAGCGTTATCAAAAACCTACAAGCTTACAAATGGAACTCCATGAGGGTGTATTATCAGCCCTGCCTTGTTTTCCATTATAATAAATGACCTTCCAGAAATTGTGCAGACAGGAATAGGTATTTTCCTTTTCACAGATGACTGTGCTATATGGACTAACCAAAAATACTTTAAGTAGCATGGAAAAGACAAATGTAGCACTCCAGAGAATTTCCAAGTGGGGAAATGATTGAGGAGTTAAATGCTCACTTGCACAAACAAAAGGAATGCTTTTAACCAGGGAGAAAATCTAGGAAAATTGGACTTATTTCTTTATCATGAAAAAATTCAGACAGTTCACAAGTTTATGTGCGTAGGAGAAGTGTTTTGATATATATTAACTTGGACAGGTCACATAGATAATAAAAAGCAAGATGAACTTACTTAAAAGTGTAGCTGAAAACAAATGAGGTGCAAATAAGACGATACTGATGATGGTCTATAAAGCATCGATAAGACTAGTTTAGACTATGGAGCCCAAGCTTTTGGTTCAGTCACAAAAACAACGCTTGGGCCTGGAGCAATTCCAGGTTTCTAGGTTCTGAGACTGGCATGTGGGACAACGATAACACCAGTGTGTGTGCTGCAAATAGCCACTGGAGAAGTACTTATAAATCTAATGATGAAACTATTAGATCAAACCTTTTGGGCAAAAGGGAATAATGAAAAGAGAGGTAAACAACAGATTTATGAGGATTGCTGAGAGTTCAGTAGACAAAATGATATAGATTACCAGAGACTTCCTCATACTATCAGGGTCAAGAATGGGTAAAGAAGATATGTAAAAAAGAAAAATTGAGAGAACTAAAAAATGTTAGCCATGGGAAATCAAATTACAGTTGAACAGTTATTCCACCATTTGTAGATTTGGAGCTATATGAAAAAAAACAAGGGAAGGGGAAAAAAAATTATGATCAATGAAATTTCTGAATTTATTTATGAAAAATGGGGCCAGCTTTGCCAAGTCTATACAGATGGATCAAAAGATGACAGCACTGGTAGAGTGGGAACAGGCTTGTCTGTTCCTAGTCTTTGAATCCAGCAATCAAAAAGGCTATCAAATTAGGTGACCATTCTGATGGCTGAAGAAATGGGGATAAGGTTGGTACTAACCTGGATAAAAGATGTGCAATAAGCTATAGCTGTAATTTTATCTGATTCCTTGTCAGGCACAATGACAATCAGAACAGGGACTTTGGAAAGCAGAAATGACATAATCCATGAAATAATGTTCCTAACTACGGAAATAATGCAAGCAAGTAACAACAGCATGGAACCCGGTGCATATCAGAAGGCCTGGAAATGAGATGGCTGACAAAACAGCAAAACATGCTCTAAAAAATTAGGAGATATTGAGATACCCTTAAGTAGACAAGAATTTAAAAGTGTGGCCGGAGAGGAGCTTGCAAAGGAATGGCAAGAACTATGGACCAAGAAAACAGAAAGACAAAGGTTCTATGATATATGCTCAAAAATCAAAGATAATACTATACTCCACAGTCACGACAGAAAAAGTGAAGTACAGATGCTCCCCAGGTTACGCAAATCCAATTCACGCAAATCTTCACTTACGGAAAGAGTTCTGTAAGCTAGAAATAGAAGGGTTTTGGTTTTTGTTTGGGTTTTTTTTTTTTTGCGTAATTGTCGAGTATATGTTTCTGACTTATGCAAAATTTGAGTTATGCAAGGCGTTCCGTAACGGAACGCTTGCATAAGTCAGGGAGCATCTGTAGTCATTTTTAGAATGTTAGCAGGTCATTGTGCCTTAAATGATAAGTTAAACTTATTAACAAGACATAGACAGGCTGTGTAATCTGTACAAAACCACAGAAACTGTTGATCATGTTCTACGGAAAAAAAGTTTCTTTTTGAAACATTGAGTCTGCTTAGAATTAAAGATTTTTCTAAAGGGACTAGTGAGAATGTTAGGGAAATGGAATAGTACAAAAGAAAACCCAAAACACCCTGGCTATGTTTCCTTAAAGAAACTAAACTGAGTGACTGGATGGTGGGGGAGGAGGAGGGAACTTGACTAAAAACAAATGAAGAAAGAGGCGGTCATAGTCTTGTACGATGAGGTTGCTGCACCAAAAAACAAGGAAGAAGGGGGACTGCCAGGTCAGAGGGCCTGCAGCCACCCTATGGGAACAGAGTGATGGTAAGGAGGAAGCTGAGGGAGGAAGCAGCAGCCCTGAGATCCTAGTTATTGAGGAACAGAAAAGACTGGCAAGCAGCTGGGGAGATAGTAGCTAGTGGGTTGGAGCAGGCTCTTGTGGTGTACAAGAGAGCAGGGTCAACTTACAGAGGTTGTGGGGGAGATGGCCTGGGAAAGGCTGGATAGAAAGAAGCCCAAGGAAACAGCAGCAAGGAGTGGGACTGAACATAGGTGCTGACTTCAGGGCTGGAGCACCCATGGGGAAAAATTAGTGGATGCTCTGCAGCCACTGGCAGCCAAGCACCCCCACGCCACGCCGCACCACCTCCTCCCCAGAGCATGCCGCGTCCCCGCTCCTCTGCCTACCTATCAGCACTTCCTGCCTTGCCAGGAGGAGGAGGAGCGGGAATGTGGCATACTCAGGGGAGGAGGTGGGGAAGAGGTGGGGCTGGGGCAGGGATTTGGGGAAGGAGTTGGAATAGGGGTGGGGCAGGAGTGGGAGGGGGCAGGGCAGGGATGGAGTAGGGGCAGGGCTGGAGACAGAGGTGGTCAAGCACCCACCAGCAGGAAAAGAAGTCAGCGCCTGTGGAACTGAGCAGACTTTACTGCTGGTTATAGTGTTCCTGGGCTGGAACCCAGTGTAGTGGGAGGGCCTAGGTTCCCCTGTCAGCCATTGGTAAGGTGACTTGAACCAGGAGCTGGGCAAAAGGACATTGGAAAGCCTTAAGGAAAGGGTGTGAGGACCCAGGGCTGGGAGTTGGGGTCAAAGATCCTCTTGTGAGGAAACTGAACTGTTCTATGTTGAGCTTTGTATTACTCTGGAAGTAATCATGATGTGGCCAGAGGGCCAAGTTACAGAAATAGAGACCAGACTGAGAGTGACCATTGGCTGGGGGTACCATATGGGGAGAGAGCCGTTACGCCATGCCTGGACATAAGGAGGTGCTCCTGCAGTGACAGAACCCCTTCCCAACTAATTAACTGAAGACAAAGTGCCATAGGTTCAAATCATCCCTAAGCAGGTTCCACTTGTGGAGTTTCCAACAGGTTATTCCTTCAGTTGGGGGTAGGGAGGGGTGGGTTTGCTACCTGTCTATGTGGGACAAAAAGGGGTTTCAATCCCCTAATCCCAGGGTTCTTGTGAATATGCTGGAGACCAGGACCATCTGTGTGGAAACCCTGTGTGTTCACGTTCCTTCTCTGGTCTTCTCCAACTACTCTACCTGCCATGAACCCCAGAATCCCCTCGGACATCCACAAGGGGGTTCCACAGCTGAAAGGGCTCTGTGAAAAAGTTAGGGAGTTTTTTGAGTTGATTCTTTCTATGAAGGGTTGAACTGCCACCATCCTGCCCCAACACACACATCCCTGATCCCACACCTATATGCAAAATGGGAGGAGGATGCCATACAGACAGTATTGCGGCCTTCTCACATCTCCCACTAGGCTTTCCATCCCCTGTGCCTGAGGGGGACAAGGTGATGAGTTGGACCATTGCTATTGGGAGGATTTGCAATTTTTCTCAGTTTGATATAAAACTCACTCAATGTGTGGTCCTGATATCCAGTCAGAGTGGATATATCTCCAGTGCTGGTAGAAAAATCTGTAAAGTAGGAAGAAATACCATATTATCTGTAATAAACATACATTTATCATCGGGTTAGTTAACATATGAGTAGGAAAACACACAATTATATACATTACAAAACTCTGTACAGTTCCATGGCATCCTTATAAATATGTTCTCATCCCCTGTTATTTAGTACATCTGTTTTCACATTCACTGTCGGAGGACCTGATCCAAACTCCTCTGAACTCAACAGAAGCCTTTAAACTTACTTCACTTACTCATTTCACTTATTTTCTCTGATCATGAAAACAAGCCAAGTTTTGAGCATGAGTATCCTGAGAGGTTCTATCTCCATTTTAATGATAATATAACAGGCCATTTTCTCTATAAAGCTATGGAAGTGGATATAGTTAGTTCAGTGGATGACGCTGGGAGGGAAAGCTAAGGTTCAGAATCGAGTATCCTATGGCAGTGAATTCTACATTGATACTTATATAGAGACTCAAGCTTATTTAGGGTCAGATCCTGACTTTACTCATGCTGAGTGGTATCTTGGCGGCAGATTTTCAAGATATTTAGGTGCTTAAAGATGGATAGGCAACTTTACCTGCCTAAATATTTTTAAAATCTGGCCCTTCCTTCATTAGCCAGTTCCACTTAAATCAATGTGAGTATCTGTGGAGTAAGGTACCAGCAAACCTAAAACTGGCCCTGTAATAGGGTGCACCTGGCCTTTGTCACTCCCACAGGAGGCCATGCTGCTCTGCTATACCCCACAGGAAAGTGAAACAGAAAGGAGCAGCAAAGGTGGGTCCTCCTAGTCTGCCTAGAGAGGCTTCACGGAAGCAGCAAATGAGAGCCTAGCAGACTCAGATAAAAGGACCTGCAGATCCTTAAAAGGTTAGTTCCTAGCTGGGATCAGAGGATAAGAGTGCTGTGCTCTTGAGGGAGAACCAGAGTTTATTTCTTCCTAAATTTGTTTAAACTGGGTTTGCAGGGAGAAAACCTAAAATCCTTAGCCCTGAAGGCTAAAAGGGGCCAAGTAGGAAGAGGTCCCAGGAAGAAACAGCAACAAACTAAAATCAAGCAACGTGTAGCTGCTGTTTATAATGTCCAGGCCTGGGTTTTCCCTACTGCCACAGTGGCTTAAACCCCAAGAAGGGGACAGAACTTATGTGAGAGCAAAAACAAAGGGCTCAGAGCTAGGGCTGAACATCCTAGTAGGGGCAACAGGACCGTTCATTTATTGAACTCCTTACTACCCTGGAAGTGATTCATTTGGACTCAGTGACTCAGTCAGAGGATCAAGTCATGAAAAACCCACCAAGGTCAGCCAACAGCTTGTAGGAGGCACAAGGTGAGAAAAGGACTACAGTACCACACTCAGCTGCTAACAGGCATTCAGGAGATGAGTGCCTCCCATCACAGGCCCTTAATTAAAAAATCCAACTTACCATCAAGTTTCAATATAAACCTTTTTTCTGTGCAGGAGTTTGTTTCTGGATGAATAACCTCACATCTGAACATTTTTCCATTATCAGATGCATTAGTAGTAAATTGTGTTTTCAATGTAGAGAAACATAAACCATTTTTTCCAATTTGAGTATCTATGTTATGGTTGTCCTTAGGTAACTCTAACCAGTCTTTATACCATGCAACTTTTATATTTTTCGGCACAAAATCTGATATGGAAACTTCAAGACAGACAGTCTCGTTGACCTTGGGTGATGCAGGTGTTGCTCTAATCTCAGAAACAGCAGGAGACTTTGCTAAAAAGGAGGGATAGTTTTCCATTAGAAACACAGTGCAGTAAAACGCTCCTGGACACTATCAATGGAATTAGCAAGAAAAGAAAATTAACCAGCAAAAGAGAAAATATTCACTTTTTTTTTTTTTATGGGACAGAGCACCTGGGCTTGATCCTGCACAAGGCCACGTGCACAGTACTCTGCCGTATAAGCACAGATTAAAAGTGCTAAGCAGAAGAGAGAGAGCCAGGGAATCTGATCCTGCATCAATGAGTTCTGCCACCAAATCACTTCTCTCCAGTAGCAGGAGTAAGACCAAAGAGTGGCATGTGCTGCTAAGCACTTCGTTAGAATGATGAGGATTGTGATTGAATAAATGCGTCAGGACCACCCATCTGTAGGGCCCTACCAAATTCACGGCCATGAAAAACACGTCACGGACTGTGAAATCTGGTCTCCCCCAGTGAAATCTGGTCTTTTGTGTGCTTTTATCCTATACTATACAGATTTCATGGGGGAGACCAGTGTTCCTCAACTTGGGGGTACTTAGGGGGGGTCATAGTATTCCCACCCTTACTTCTGTGCTGCCTTCAGAGCTGGGTGGCTGGAGAGTGGCGGCTGTTGGCCAGATGCCCAGATCTGAAGGCAGCGCCCTGCCAGCAGCAGCAAAGAAGTAAGGGTGCCAATACCATCGCATGCCACCCTTACCTCTGCCCTGCTGCTGCCTTCAGAGCTGGGTGGCTGGAGAGCGGTGCCTGCTGACTGAGGGCCCTGCTCTGCAGGCTGCAGCACAGAAATAAGGGTGGCAAAACCATACACTGCCATCCTTACTTCTGTGCTGCCACTGGCACCGGCTCTGCCTTCAGAGCTGGGATCTCAGCCAGTAATCACTACTCTTCAGCTGCCCAGCTCTGAAGGCAGCGCCGCCATCACCAGCAGACAGAAGTAAGAGTAGCAGTGCTGCAACCCCCCCTACAATAAGCTTGGAAACCCCCCTCCCCACCACACACACACTCTCTCTCTCTCTCTCTCTCCCTTTTTGGGTCAGGATCCCTACAATTGAAACACCATGAAATTTCAGATTTAAATAGCTGAAATCATGAAATTTACTATTTTTTAAATCCTATGACCGCGAAATTGACCAAAACGGAGCGTGAATTTGGTAGGGCCCTACCCATCCGCAATCCATGTCCCATTCCCCTCAGAAAGGGGAGGTAAAGACTCTCTAAGCATACGTCTACCTTACAGTTAGAAACACGCAGCTGACCCATGTCAGCTGACTCGGGCTCATGGGGCTCAGGCTGTGGGACTGTAAAAGTGCAGTGTAGATCTTCAGACTTGGGCGGGATCCCGGACTCTGGGACCCTCCTTTCTCACAGGGTCCCAGAGTCCAGGCTTCAGCCCAAGTCCAAACATCTACATCACAACTTTATAGCCCAAGTCCCAAGAGCCTGAGTTAGCTGACACAGACCAGCTGCAGGTGTCTAACTGCAAAGTGACTAGGCCCATTTACAGACAAGATACATGTTAGACTTGAAAGAAAGGGGTGTCTCTTTATTTGTAACACATTTTCTAGGGGAAGGAAACCCAGATCTTTCTGAAACTTGGCGTTTTAAATGGCTAGCAAAAGACAGACAAACCTTGGGTTCAGCTTCAGCCTGGGTTAATCCTAATTTCTGCCAACGTGAAGCAATGCACAAGGTCCCAGAGGCAAAAAGTCCCTCAGGGTGTGGTGGTCTGGAGGGGGAGTTCTATAGACTGCTCCTACACCAAGTATGGGGTATGGTCAAGGGGGCACACTAACAAAGGTCTTCAGGTGCTCAAAGATGTAGATAAATGCTTAGCTGGATTTATGAATGGGTCCGGCAGGTTAAGTGCCCCAACTCCCACTGAAAAGTCATTGGAATTAGGCACTGATATCATATAGGTTCTTTTTGTCAATCTTACTAGGTTCCTATCTGCACCTTTAGGCACATATCTACCTTTGAAACTCTGGCCCTAGATCTTTTCAGCAGATTCCATCTATGGGACTTCTGTGCAGTCCTGACTGGAGCCTAAACTGCCCCTGGCAAAACACAAATAGGGAGAGCAATAGCCAGGTGAATCTCATTGTTGCTAGAGGGTATAATTTACACCCTCCTGCACCATGGTTGGTGGATCTGGCCCTCTATCGGTAAAACAAAAATACATTTTTCCTCATGCTCTAGAAAACTCATTGCTCTATCATAGACCCACAGACTTATTAAACATACCTGGGAGTTTTAGATACACATTTTTTGTAATGGGCTTTGTCAGAGTCTTGTGCATCACCATTACACCAATCTTTCTGCCATAATCTTGAGCAGAAGGTATTAGCTGAAGAGCAGAAGATGTGCAGAAAAGGCCCCTTGTATCCTGCTTTGGCTCTTGTACTGATGAACCCTTCTTGATTTCATCGTTCTCCTGGAACCACCGGACTTGAATAGCATTGGGATAGAAATCCATAATTTTGCAGGTCAGAGAAAGGGGTTTTCCATACTCTGCATTATTTGGACTAAGAACAATACTTGTAATTCTTGGGAAACCTGCAAAAAGTGTTGAAATATATTTTATCTGCATAAACAAAATTAATATTCCAGAAGGTACTACTATTGTTTGTGTTAATGTTAAATATAGACAGAGTAGAATGTGAAGCCAGTAGCTCCTGGGTCTGATACACAGGAAGTACCCAAAGGCTCAAGGTTAAGGAAGTGACTGTGCTTTTGGTAGTTTAAACATATAACAAGAATAACTTTGCACCTCCCATAAATACAGTGTATAATTGGCCAAGGGAGGGGAAGTCCTACACTCAATTTGATGACATTTCTCTGTTTTTATCTGGATGTAACGCAAGAACTCTTAAATGATGCATCTGCTTAATTCCAAAATTTCAGGAAATGTTATAGACATCAGTGGGCAGAATGCTATAGATTTTGGTGAAAAATGGACAATTGAAAAGTGGGATGCATGAAGATGGGCGCTAGCATCTGGTTAGCATAGACTACAGCTTCAACCACTTATCTAATTGTCTATAGATCCTACAACCAGTTGATGGCACTCATTAACATATTCCAGCCTAACTCCCTACCGCCATCTAAGTTCTGCCCATCTTCCCAATAAAGTTTAATATGGTGACACCTTGAATGACTTATCTCCTAGAGAGAAGGGGAGAACCAAAAACAAACAAAAATAGTGAGGGGGGAATAGAGTGGTACCCAGAGCCCTGGCATGGGCTGGAAGAGGGGAGTAGAGAGCATGGAGAATGAGAGTGCACCCAAAGCCTCTAGAATGAGGAAATAGGGGACCTTGGCAAAGGGCAAAGGGAAAAATGGGGAACACAGATCTTACCATGGGGGAGGGCTAATGGAGGGAGAAAACAGAAACCCTGGCATGGAGGAAGTACGGAGACAATGATATGAGCCTGGGGGGGCGAGGAGGGGACACTTACCCCTGTCATAAGAGAGCGTGTGAGGGTGCAGGGAGGGAAGGGAGGGGTGGCATACAGGAAGCTTGTGGTGGAGAATGGAGGGATGCAGGGGGGGCCTGGTGTGTGCAATGAGCTTGGCCTACAAAAGCTATAAAGTTTGACCCCCTAATTCAGTATTTCCCAAACTTGGGACACCGCCTATGCAGGGAAAGCCCCTGGCGGGCTGGGCAGGTTTGTTTACCTGCCACGTCCACAGGTTTGGCCGATTGCAGCTCCCAGTGGCCGCGGTTCGCTGCTCCAGGCCAATGGGAGCTGCAGGAAGTGGCGACCAGTATGTCCCTCGGCCTACGCCACTTCCAGCAGCTCCCATTGGCCTAGAGCAGTGAACCGCAGCCAGTGGGAGCCGCGATTGGCCAAACATGCAGATGCAGTAGGTAAACAAACCGCTCTGGCCCACCAGGGACTTTCCCTGCACAAGCGGCATCCCAAGTTTGGGAAACACAGCACTAGTTTATATACCTGTCAGTAACTGTTCAGCTACAGAGCTTTTCTAAAAAAATAGTTCTTTCTTTGCTTTTTTGTAGAGCTCCCACGAAGTTACTTCATACTTCTAGTCTTCAAAAAGACACGAAGAGGGAAATGTTCCATAACACCTAAGAGTGCTTGTTTTCTCGTTGTTGCTCATAAATTTTTCAAGCTTCCAAGAGTCCCTTAAGCTTGAGATTGTTAAATTTACCTAAGGGATTTGGACACCTAGTTTCCATTAAAGTTAATGGCAATAAGGTATCCAAATCCTCTCAGTGGTTTTGAAATTCTCAACCTAAATCTTTCTTTACTGAGTAATTTTCCCTACCTTGCACACATTGGCTTGTTGTTGTAGGGTTGCTTGTCAGAAATCTGTTGGCTATTGACACTGGGACAAGTAAGTGTTTTATTTGATTAAAATACTCTATGTTCTCTCCTCTACGTACAAGAGGAAGGGAGCAGAATCTTGCGGAGCCAGACTGGGTGGTGAAGAGGGCAGGAGCAGCATTTTCACTGCATACTCCCTTTCCACACACCACATCTCAACTCCGTGGGGGCAGGGTCTGTGCTCAGGGGAGAGCTGTGCTATGGCTGGAATAGCCAGGGGAGAAGATGCACCACACAGTACTCCCCTTGAGTCACTAATCAGATATCTCCAGGGGAGTTAATGCTGGTCCAGCATCAACATCTGCTCTAGGCCTGTGCCCTTCCCATATAATGTAAAGAAGACTAAAGGAGAAAGCAGGAGTACCTTGCACAAAAAAAATAGTCACCTTTTAACATGAGGGGATAGGACTTCTTTGTAGTTCTGTTGCAATGGATGACTTCAATAGTGAACTCTACTGCATGGTCCTCAGGTTCAGGTGTAAATGTCACTTGGCTTTCTCTGTGGTACAGATTTGTTGCATTATCAAGCTGAGGGTCCTGGGTTTTAATTGCAGCCTTGGTGAGCTCTTCAAAGCCTCTCAGCCAGCGCACCTGACACTGTGCTGGGTGGTAATCTGTCACCTGGCAAGATAATGTGACGCCCTCCCCACTCTCAGGGGTACTGGGCTCACATACAATATTTGAGACTTTTGGAGTAAATACTGCAAATAAAACAACAAATAAGGCAAAGGTAGAATGATTAGGCAGTTGAGAGAAAACAGAAACAAAAGTACAGACCTTCTGCCGTGTTTCTGTTAATTAGAAATTCACAGTGGTGCTCCCAATGACAGCAAAGATCTTAACGGCTGTATGTGAGCAACAGGAGAAGAAGGAGAAAAATAATGGAGGAAAATAGGAATGAAAATGGAAATAAAGCTATGGGGAAGAGGTAGAAACTCTAAATGATACAATTCTGTAAAAAATAGCACATCCTGTCTGTCAGAAAGAGAAGTGTTACATCTATGAATGTCTGTTTCATTATTTTATGTCATATATATATTAAGGCTGTAGATAAATTGCAGTTAACTCACACAACTAACCCAAAAAAATTAATCATGATTAAAAAAATTAATTGTGGTTAATCACATTTTTAATCATACTACTAAACAATAGAATACCAATTTAAATTGATTAAATATTTTGGATGTTTTTCTACATTTTCATATTGTATTCTGTGTTATAATTGAAACCAAAGAGTATATTATTTATTATAAATATTTGCACTGTCAAAGTGATAAACAAAAGAAATAGTATTTTTCAATTCACTTCATACAAGTACTATAGTGCAATCTCTTTGTCAAGAAAGTGCAACTTACAAATATAGATTTTTTTTTATATAACTGCACTCAAAAACAAAACACTGTAAAACTTCAGAGCCTACAAGTCCGCTCAGTCCGCTAAGACAAACAAGTTTGTTTACATTTACAGGAGATAATGCTGCCCTCATCTTATTTACAATGTCACCAGAAAATGAGAACAAGGCATTTGCACGGCACTTTTGTAGCCAGCATTACAAAGTATTTACATGCCAGATATGCCAAACATTTGTATGCTCCTTCATGGTTTGGCCACCATTTCAGAGGACATGTTTCCATGACAAGGACGCTTGTTAATAAAAAATGCATTTATTACATTTTGTGACTGAACTCCTTGGGGGAGAATTGTATATCCCCTGCTCTGTTTTACCTGCATTCTGCCATATATTTCATGTTATAGCAGTCTCGGATGATGACCCAGCACGTGTTGTTTATTTTAAGAACACTTTCACTGCAGATATGACAAAATGCAAAGAAGGTACCAATCTGAGATTTCTAAAGATATCTACAGCACTCAAACCAAAGTTTAAGAATCTGAAGTGCCTTCCAAAATCTGAGAGGAACAAGGTGTGGATCATGCCTTCAGAAGTCTTAAAAGAGCAACACACCGATGTGGAAACTACAGAACCCAAACCACCAAAAAAGAAAATCAACCTTCTGCTAGTGGCATCTGACTCAGATAATGAAAATGAACATGCTTTGGTCTGCACTGCTTTGGATTGTTATTGAGCAGAACCCGTCATAAGCATGGACACGACTCCTGGAATGGTGGTTGAAACATAAAGGGACATATGAATCTTTAGCACATCTTGCACATAAATATCTTGCAATGCCAGCTACAACAGTGCCATGAGAATGCCTGTTCTCACTTTCACGTGACACTGAAAACAAGATGCAGGCAGTACTATCTCCTGCAAATGTAAACAAACTTGTTTGTCTGAGCCATTGGCTGAACAAGAAGTAGGACTGAATGGACTTGCAGGCTCTAAAGTTTTACAATATTTTATTTTTGAATGCAGTTTTTTTACATAATTCTACATTTGTAAGTTCAACTTTCATGATAAAGAGACTGCACTACAGTACTTGTATTCGGTGAACTGAAAAATACTATTTTTTGTTACAGTGCAAATACTTGTAATCAAAAATAAATATAAAATGAGCACTGTACACTTTGTATTCTGTGTTGTAATTGAAATCAATATATTGGAAAATGTAGAAAACATGCAAAATAGTTAAATTAATGGTATTCTATTATAATTTAACAGCACGATTAGTTTTTTAACCACTTGAAAGCCCTAATAGAGAGAGAGATTTCCTGAGGAATGCTTCAGAAAGTAAAACATGCCACATATCTGTACAGTAGTTTACAAATGTCCCCAACCTCCTTGAGAACTGAAACTTTGCATGTGCAGGCATCAGTCTGGGATCAGAAAAGAAACATTGGTAACTTGAACCAAGCACAGGATTTTTAAAGAAAACTCTAAGGGAAGAATTTGTTCTTGGTTTTCTTTTATAGATAGTAAAAGTATAAAACATGATCCTGTACTTACCCATTCATTTTCTAGTCAGGCAAAACCTGGAGTGATTTCAAAGGGTATTTTGCCTGCATAAGGAGTGTAAGATCTGGCCTAGAGATAGAACAAGGAGGCCTTGTCTTCACTAAGAAAAAATGTGGTTTGTTTGGGTTTTTACATGTTTAAAAATCCATATTTCAATATGTGTTAGCTCACTGAGGTGACACTGAAGCTCCTACTTATTACAATTGCAATGGTCTTTCCTACCATAGGATTTTAACGTGTCTGTTAATGTGTTAAAATACACCCCTTTTCCTATTGGGGATGTTGCCTTTTGATAAAATTCACCCCATGCAAAGATCTAGCAGCTCTAGACCTATGTAGCAGTTAAATCCACAAAATGTGGCTTTGATGGTGCCTAAGCCTTCTGCTGGCCCTCTGTGGAGGGCTGTATTTCACCTTTTAAAAGGGATCACCTGAGTACTGCAGAAAGTGACCCAGAGATCAATAATTTTTCCTTTAAAAGCAATGTGTGTGTTATGGTGATGGTCGTTACAGCTTTCGTTCTACTAATAAAATAGTATTTTGAGAATTAACTTACTCAAATTTTCCAGCTTCCAAAAAGATTTTTTATATTGGTGTGAGCCTTTAAGTTTAGCTTTGCATATGAATCTCCTTCCAATGTCCTCAACTCCAAGATGCAATATTAAGCTACTGGTGCAGAAGAAAAGTCCATCTGGTCCACTTGTCACATCACTAATAAAGGGTTTGTCTGGCACTTGAACATCATCTTTATACCAAGCCAATTCAATTGTTTCAGGGAAAAATGAATGAATTCTGCAAGTCAAAGTTATAGGCTCATCTGGTCTCGGCACATCTGTAGAACACAGAATTGGATCCAACACTGGCACAGCTAGAAAGGAAAACAATCAGATTTGTGAATTTAACAAGAATCAGTTTTTTAAAATGTGATAATCAGCACATGACCAGTTCTGTAAGGTATTGAGCGCCATCTGCTCCCATAGAAATCAATGGGATTTGGGGGTGCTGAGCATCTTGCAGGTGACCTTATGTCTAGATTCTTCTACCACATCCATCTTATTTGCAATCTTAAGACTTAGTACTCAACATACATGAGTGTCATAGTTCACGCAAATAAAATATTACACAGTAGGCCAAATAAAATACTGAGCTCAGGTACACCTAAAGGTGAACTTAAAAGACTAAAGTCACAAAATAAAAGGTTAAATTCAAGCTTCTCTGTGTGAAGACATCTACATGTGTTTGCAAGTGAGATTTTCTGATATTTATTCAGAAGAAATCTACCCCATTGCCCACAAGAAGAATCCCTTTGGACATCTATCAATATTATATACTGAACAGAAAGCAGACATACATACTACTACCTCTAACTTTAGGCAGAAAGTTGCTTCACTAATGCATTGTATGTAGAGCTAGACACTAATATAGCTGTTCTACTAAGCAGTCAGTCAGTTTGAGAAAGCAAAACTAGCTGTCATCTCAGTTCTAGACCCAAAATATAAATTTCAGGAGCAGACACAAAAGATCGATTAACCTATAAAGAGCTTGAAATCAAGAACACACTTTCAATGTCCAGGGGAAGAAATAATTCTCAATCTACATGTAACAGTTGCCGTTCCAACACTGAGAATGTGATGCCAAGACAACAAATCTATCTTAAGCAGCTAAACTCACTCATGTTGTCAATGACACAGTAGAAAAGTTCTGTGCTTTGGGGTCAAGTTCAATATACAGTTAGTCCCTGGTTTTAAATGAGAGTTGGTAGATCTGGATCCTATTCCAATTAAGGAAGCCTCTTTAATTTTAACATGCCACAGACCATGCTTTCTTTGGGCCATGATGCAGAGGCCAACGTGCTAGCAAGGCATCTGTAATTGCTTCTTGACTCTATGTATATCTCAAGTGTAACCTTTAATTTCTCCAATGCAAAATCTACATGATACTTTCTGAACACTTAAAAGGGTCTGTTATTCATAAGAATCCATGTTTCCAAGCATTCTGAATGAAAACTAGAGAAACACCCTAGTTTTTTTTTGTGACTTTACTAGTTCCTGGAAAAATATGAGAAGACACCTAAGAATTCAGTACTGAGATACTAACATTACCACACAGACAGGACATAATGTGTTACCAACAGCAATGCCAAGTAAGGGTAAGTATTGCCAAAGATCTTGGAGCAAAGGGAATCTGGGGCAAAATTATTCAAGATAGCTAAGTCCAAAGCTGATTGCGAAGAATTATAGGGGGATCTCAAAAAACTAGGTCACTGGATGAAAAAACGGCAGATGAATTCAACATTGAAAAGTACAAAGTAATGCATGTTCTAAAACATGACAGGGTCTAAACTAACTCTTACCACTGAATAAAGAGATCTTGGAGTTATCATGGATAGCTTTCTGAAAACTTCCGCTCAATACACAGCAGTGAGCAAAAAAGCTAACAGAATGTTAGGAACTACCAGGAAAGGGCTAGAAAATATCATAATGCCACTATATTGATCCATATTGTGCCTGCACCTTGAATACTGTGTCCAGTTCTGGTTGCCCCATCTCAAAAAGGATACAGTGGAATTGGAAAAAGTACAGAGAATGGCAACAAAGATTATCAGAGGGATGGAATAGCTTCCACACAAGGAGAGACTAAAAAGATTAGGGCTGTTCAGCTTCAAAAAAAGACAGTTAAGGGGGAATCTGATAGAGGTCTATACAATTTTGAAGGGTGTGGAAAAAAATGAACAGGAAAGTGTTATTTACCCTTTCCCACAATACAAAAACCAGGGGTCACCCGATGAAATTAACAGTCAGCAAGTTTAATACATGCAAGAGGAAGTACTGTTTCAGTCAACACATGGTTTACCTGTGGATCTCACTGGTATGGGATGCTGTGATGGCCAAAAAGTATAACTGTGTTCAAAAAAGAACTAGTTAAGTTCACGGAGAGTAGGTCCATTAATGACTACTAGCCAAGATGGTCAGGGACATAACCCCATGTCTTGGGTGTCCCTAAACATCTGACTGCATGGGAGGGGAAGACAAGTGGATCACTCCAGTATTGCCCTGTTCTGTATGCTCCCCCTGAAGCTCTGGTACTGGCCATTGTTGGAGACAGGATACTGAGCTGGATTAATCATTGGTCTGACTCAGTATGGTGCAGTTCTTATGTTCTTAATTCAGACAGTGACCGAACTTGAAGAAACTAAACTTTGCATACTGCAAAGCACTTTGCTTACCTATGACCTTCAATTCTGTTATTGCCATAGCAGGACGTTGCTGAAGGGCCTTGTGCATAATTTCAAGAGAAAGTTCTGCCTTGTTTAGCTCATGAACATTTGGAGATACACGAATGATGCATGGAACTTCAAAAGTGCCATTATCTAGTGACTTCAAATATATCTGAAACTGAAAATTCTTTGATGTAGACAGGAGAGCAGCACTTTCCTCATCTCGTTGGATAACATCCTTTTCACTGTTCCAATAGTAAATTCTCTCCTTTTGTTCTTGTTGATACTTTTTCAGAAAAAAATCTACAGTTATAGGTTTTGGACGAAAGCCAGAAAATTGACAATACAATGAAGTGTCTTCTAAATGCTTCATTTCCACATTCCCTATGAATGCAATTATTGTTGGTGGAACTGCAATAAAATAGATGTTAGTTGCACAATGCACCATGTTGTGAAGAATGACAAACTAAAAAGTGAAGTGCAATTTTTCTACCTCTGTTGCATAAAAGTTACACTGTATTCCTATATGCTAAAGCATTGTGCTTATCAACATGAACCATCTTTGCCAATGCTGTTTTTTTTTAATATACCATATGGTTGAATTCTCTTGATTCAAATGCCCCAATTGTTGTTTCTTCTCCACAGTCCTTGGCAGATAAGTGACTATATGGTCAGATACATACAGTCCTCAAATTTTCAGTCTTTCACATGAATCTTTCTCAATAAAGGGGTGATCTGAGCAAGGGTTTCATCTCCTTTTTTATGTATCTGTATTTTTTCTGTATAGTTAGTACTAAAAAAATACATCATTTTATTAAAAGTTATCATGTTAAATTAGTTCCAGTTACTACTGAAGCTGTGTTCATATGGAAGAATTCAGAATGACACTCTCACCTACTAAACCAATAAAAGGCAACTTTAAGAGCAAATCCTTTTATAACAGTATATGAAAGCACAGCATTTCTTACCAAGCCTGTCACTTCTCCTATTTAATACCTATCATGTTCCAATTTGTTTAAAATGTTCTAGTAAAAGATAAAATGATCCCTAATTTTTTCCCAAAGGGCTTCAGAGGCATCTGAAGGATTCAGTGAAAACGGGGGTCTGGATAAGCAGGGGAACAAAAGCAATGGTGTGTACTGCTTTTGGGACATTTCACCAACCTTCACTTAAGTGCTGGGCAGCTACTGATCATGGTGATGACTGATTCTTGTTAGTTTGTCCACTAGCGTTAGCTCTTGTCAATATTTGAATTCTAAGTCTATTAGTTGCCATTAATATATCATTAGCACAGTGCACTTTTAAAACTACTTACTTTTCTTAAAACACTTATCGTACACGAAAACTCCCAAACCAAGCACAATAATACAGGGTATTATTGTTCCAGCGACCACTCCAATTAAAATGCTTGAATCGGATCTGGGGGCTGTGAATGGAAAAAAAAATCTGATAATCCTAAACTTGCTCAAATCAAAGAATTTAGTGAAACAATCTAGTCCTTCATTTCCTTGCTGAATATTTGAAATGTCACAGAACAGTTAATGTAGGCCTAAAATTATTACCCACTGAACTACTAAAGAGACCAGAGAATGACTGCCAGGTATGTTTTGTTGTATCAGATCAGAGCTTCCGAAGGCCATAATAAGAGACCACTAAGACTACTGAAACGCCCACTTAAAACATTACATATTTGCAAACCTTCAAGGATGAAGACCACAAAAATGTGTTTCAATGTATTGTAGAGTCAAAACCAGCCTTTAGTTAAAGACAAGTCTTGATCAACTCAGTGAGCTCAGAGAGGCAACAAAATGTTGTTAGCCCGACCTACCACCAAAAATACATGCCACTAAGATGGTGCACCTGGAACAGTTCTGATATCCAAAGGTGTCAGTGGCACGAACATATTTCAACCTCTTCTTTTTGTAGGCTGGCTCTCCTTGGCTGCTCTGCTCCCACTCCCATAGTTGTTTCTTTGAGTGTCATTGCATGGCTAGTTCTCCTGCACTGCTGTCTCTCCTAAGTGACACCTGATATCACTGCACCCCAGGGATAGCAAAAGGTTGACATGGTTTAAATTCCTTCAAAGGAGGTCTAGACACAGCAATCTGGAACACATGACATATCAAAAGAAAAGAGATAAGATCCTAAAGGGGATGGATACCTGTGACAGTCAAGGTGCTATTGAGAAGTAACTCGGCAGGAAATGTTTTGTGACTCACAATACATCTATAGACATTTCCATTATCCTGCAAAGACGGTTGCAGCCTTAATTTACTAGTGACATTAAATGTGCCATCTTCATTTTCTACAGAGGCTCCTGTGCAAATATCCTCTGCTGCTACGCTACTGTCCTGATTATTCTTTGAAATCATCATCCACTTAATGTCAACCAAATTTGGATAGAACTTATTGACTTCACATGACAGAGTCTTCTCCTTGTCACTTTCTATTGTAACTTCTTTTGGAGACAGGCTGACAGTTGGTTGAGCTGTATGGAGAAAAAGTTAGATTATGTTAGATTATAATCATAGCTATGGTGTTAGTTTTGTTGTGACACACACATTATCTAAATGTCTTATGTGTAATATTAAATCTTTTTTTCCCTAATTGTGTCATCTTTCCCCAGAAATATGACTGCAGTAGGGAATATTACTTGGATGATAAACAGCACTAATGTTCATTAGGACCTTGGCGGTTTTGTTATTCTCTGCTCTGTCTAAAAAATATAGAAAGAGAATAATAGTGTCTCAGATTTAGAGCATTTCAGACTAGTGAAAATGCCACTGCAAGTCTAAGGTTTGGATAATGAAAACCTTATCTGGCTAGAACCTTAACGATTATGACAAACAGGCTTACTTAGATCCATATTTTCCCTCATCTGCAAAAACAATCATGGAAGGGGAATATTTTGACTGATACTACTGTGGAGATGTTGCAGGGAAAAATGAGCTGCAGTCTTCTCTGCTTGTAGCAAGAAAAGTGACAGTGAATAGAGAACAGGGATTGTGCCCTCTCCAAGGCAACTAAGATGGAGATGTACAGAAAATATCATGACAAACCCCAAAGATGAAGACTGCCAATCCACATATACATTCCCAGGGCAGGTGTGCTCGCCAAACTCCTGCCATCGTTACTGGCAGCACAACTTACCCAATTTCTTGGGCTAGTCCCACTCCTCCACAGAAGATCTGTGGGGTGAGCAAACTAGCACCACTAAGATGGACTCCCATATTCAAATCATCTGCCTTCAAGTCCCCATGATACAATATGAAAGAAACGGTGCAATAAAATCACTTACCAACTACCTCTAAAACAGCTGTTCCCTGAGCACCAAAAGGGGTGACAGTAACTTGGCAGGTATATGTTCCTGCTTCCTTAAACTGTATCTGTGGTAGAGAGAGTGCAGCATTTCCTCTTCTCAGGTCACTGTCAGACATACTGGCTCCATTTCTATGGGGAATATGGTCTCCTGTGAGAAATGTGAATACTTCCTCTTTTTGGTCTGCTCTCGGAGTCTTAAGATACCAAGTAACTCCCACATCCTTGATATCCAGTTCTTCTGTACTGTACCCAGAGATCATGCATGGTATGGAGATGTTATCATTCAGTAACACTATTTGTGGCGTGCTTCCCATCAGCACTTGAAGAGTTTCTTCAAAAACAGAAAGTATATACTTTGAGCAATACATCCTAAAGGCAAGGTTCCTTTTAAAGCAGTTATTTGGCTGAAGGATCATTCAATATTTTAGTAGCCTGTTTCCGCACCCATAACCCTTTATAACTTCTCTCTATGGTAATCGAATAAAAGCTTTCTTTCCTAAATTGATAATTGCTTTTATTTGAATGAAATAATAGAGATAACACAGGCTAGTTGGGCGGCCCAGGTCCTTAAGAACTAAAGTGCAGGGGGAACTTTAGAAGTGAATACACTACATATTACATTTAATACACTGGAGCTTAATGGTAGAACCTAATGGAAGAGAAATGTGCATTCTATCCACCCATCCATCCATCCCAGGTATTTATATGGACCCTATTACCATAACAGCTGAGCACCTCAGACTTTTTTATGTACTGTATCCTCACAATACCCCTGTGAGGTAGGGAAGTGCTATTATCCCCTTTTTACCCATGGCAATATGACGCATAGAGAGACTGAATGACTTGCCAGTCAGTTGTGGAGCAGAGAACTTAACCTAGTTGAGTCCCAAGCTAGTGCCCTCAGCACTAGTCTCAGTGTTGCAGTCAGAAGTCATTTGTCAATCTCCTCTAAAGGAAAAACTGTGCTGCTTGGTCCCCATCACCACTGGGGTGAGGGGAAGAGGGACACAATACCACCAATTCCTTGTCATAGAATTATAGAGGTGTAAGACTAGGAAGGGACCACAGTAGTTCAGTCCCCTGCACTTAAGGAAGGAATAAGTAATAACTAAATTTGTCTAATCCAGTAGTTCTGAACCCGCAGCCTGCAAGCCACTTGCGTCCCAATTAGCACACAGCTGTGGCCCATGTGACATCCTCAGAGTCATACAGGTAGTTTATATATTGTGTGGATGCGGCCCACATAACACATAGAGAGCTGCATATGTGGCCCACAATGGTAAATAGGTTGAGAACCACTGGTCTGATCTGTTCTTGACCTCCAAAGATGGACATTCCTCAATGTCCTTCAGCAATTTGTTCCTGTGCTTAACTACCATGACAGGAAGCTTTCCATAATGTCCAACCTAAACTTCCCTTACCTCAATTTAAGCCCATTGCTTCTTATCCTATCCTTGACGTTAAGGAGAACAATTTTTCACCCTCATCCTTGTAACCACCTTTTATATACTTGAAAACTTATCATGCCCCCCTCAGTCTTGTCTTCTCCAGACTACAAAAACTCAAATTTTTTAAAAAGCAAAGAGTTCTGTGGCACCTTATAGACTAACGTACGTATTGGAGCATGAGCTTTCGTGGGTGAATACCCACTTCGTCGGATGCAAGTGGTGCATCCAACGAAGTGGGTATTCACCCACGAAAGCTCATGCTCCAATACATATGTTAGTCTATAAGGTGCCACAGAATTCTTTGCTGCGTTTATAGATCCAGACTAACACGGCTACCCCTCTGATACTCAAGTTTTTCAATCTTTCTTCATAGGTCATGTTTTTTAGGCCTTTAATCATTTTTGTTGCTCTCCTCTGGACTTTGTCCAATATGTCCACATTTTTCCTGAAATGTGGCACCCAGAACTGGACACAATACTCCAGTTGAGGCCTCAGCACAAAGTAGAGCAGAAGAATTACTTCTTTTGTCTTGCTTACAACTCTCCTGCTAACACATCCCAGAATGATGTCTGCTTTTCTTTTTTGCAACAGTGTTACACTGTTGACTCATATTTAACTTGTGATCTATTATGACCCCCAGATCCCTTTGGCAGTACTCCTTCCTAGGCAGACATTTCCCATTTTGTATGTGTGCAACTGATAGTTCCTTCCTAAATGGAGTACTTAGGGTGACCAGATGGCAAATGTGAAAAATCAGGATGGGGGTGGGGAGTAACAGGAGCCTATATAAGACAAAGACTCAAAAATCGGGACTGTCCCTATAAAATTGGGACATCTGGTCACCCTAGGAGTACTTTGCATTTGTCCTTATTGAATTTCATCCTATTTACTTCAGACCATTTTTCAACTTTGTCCAGATCATTTTGAATTTTAATCCTACCCTCCAAAGGACTTGCAAGCCCTCCGAGCTTGATATTGTCCACAAACTTTATAAGTGTACTCTTTATGCCATTATCCAAATCATTGATGAAGATATTGAACAGAGCTGGACCAAGAACCGATCCCTTCAGGACCCCACTCAATATGCCCTTCCAGCATGATGGAGAACCTTGATAACTATTCTCCAGGAATGGTTTTCCTGCCAGTTATGCACCCACCTTATAATAGATCCATCTAGGCTATATTTCCCTAGTTTGTTTATCAGAAGGTCTTGTGAGACAGTATCAAAAGCCTTACTGAAGTCAAGATATATCACATTTACCACTTTCCACCATCTGCAAGGCTTGTTACCCTGTCAAAAAAAACTATTAGATTGGTTTGATGTGATTTGTTCTTGCCAAATCCATATTGACTGTTATTTAGTTATCTTCTAGGTATTTCCAAATTCATTGCTTGATTATTTGTTCCATTAACTTGCTGCGTACTGAAGTTAAGATGACTGATCTGTAATTCCCCAGGTTGTCCTTATTCCTATTTTTACAGATTGTCACTATATTTGCCCTCTTTTAGCTCTCTGGAATTTCTCCCATCTTCCATAAGTATTCAAAGATAATCACTAATGTCTCTGATATCTCCTCAGGCAGCTCCTTGAGTATTCTAGGATGTATTTCATCAGGCCTTGCTGACTTGAAAACATGTAACTTGTCTAAGTATTTTTTAACTTGTTCTTTCCCTATTTTAGCCTCAGATCAAACCTCACTTTCACTGGTATTCACCATGTTAGATGACCAATTGCTACTAACCTTTCTGGTGAAAACTGAAACAAAAAAAGCATTCCTCTTGCTTCTAATGTATTTGTAATGTTTTCTTGTTACCCTTTATGTCTCCACCTAATTTAATCTAATTTGGTGTCATGGTCTTTCTAATTTTATCCCTACATGCTTGTGTTGTGTGTTTTGCTTTGTTTTTTATTCATCCTATGTAATTTGACCTAGTTTCCACTTTTTTTAGGAATCCCTTTTTATTTTTCTGAGGCTAATGAAGTTGTCCTGGTTAAGCCAGGGTGGTCTCTTGCCATACTTCCGATCTTTCCTATGCAGTGGGATAGTTTACTTATGCGCCCTAAATAATGTCTATTTGAGAGAGATGGCAATTTTTCAAACTGTTTTTCCCTTAGACTTGTTTCCCATGGGATCCTACCTACCAACTCCCAGAGTTTGCCAAAGTCTGTCTTCTGGAAATCCATTATCTTTTTTCTGCTGTTTTCCCTCCTACCATTCCTTAGAATCATGAACTCTATCATTTCATGACCACTTTCACCCAAGCTGCCTTCCAGTTTCAAATTCTCAACCAGTTCCTCCCTATTTGTCAAAATCAAATCTAGAACAGCCTCTCCCTGGGAGCTTTCTCCACCTTCTGAAATAAAAAATTCTCCCTTCCCTTTGAGGAGACAGATGAATAATAAATACAGATATATTTCATGCAAGAATCTATCTTTGGAAACATCTCAGAATTCCATAGCCTGTTTCAAAATAGCCAGGGAAGAACTCCAGGATCCCCATAATGATCTCAATCTTGGGCAAGTCTAAATGACAACAGTAATAGAAAGGATGTCTCCATATACACATTTTTTGCTTGGCTGCCTATGGGCCTGCTTGGGGACCCTGTTTCCATGCAGGTACATTTCTGTTCTTGTCTCTATTTGCTGCATTCTGTATTTGCTGCATTCTTTACACACAGGATGATGTAATGCAGCATCACCAAATAATACAGAGAACTGCGACATCAGTCTCTCAAATTGGTAACCTCCACTTAAGTCTTGTGCATTCACATTTGGTTCACTGTTGTTGATTTTCAACTTCTTGAGCTCAGGCAGTTTGACTGCTCACATACCAGGACCTTCAGGAATCCTTGTATAACACTACATAGAGTGAAGAGATGACAAGAAATGGCATGTGCTGAGCCTGAGGAAGGTTACCAGAGAACAGAGTGGAGGTTGTGTCACTTTCTCACACCCCAGAGCAACATATGTTATACTGAAGTAAGCTCTAGCATAGACCAAGCCTCCCTAATGATTCTTTCTATAGTGATGTGAGCCAATATGGTGCTATGCGCTGGCATGGAGGGTAAGTCATAGTCAGAAAACCTGACTCTACTAGAAGGGAAGTAGACAGATTCTTTCTTTGTTTATTTTTTGTTTGTTTGTTTGTTTATCTGAATTGAGTGTTTCCATCTTGAACAGTCAACCTGGCAACAGACCAGCACAAGTGTGTTGATATTGCAATCCTTGATCTGCTCTTGCCTATTTAAAAAGAGTACCACCCTAGACGTATACAGCTTAAGTGGCAATAGCTTGTCCCAGACTCCAGTCCAACCAACTTATTTTTTATTTGTACAATTTTTTTTATTTATATATAATGAGCTGTGCTAAAATTTGTTAAAGAACCCTGGGACTCATTTATATGAGCTGCACTCTTCGAATAAGGTCAATTTTGCATTTAAAGACTGATCTTGCATTTACATAGTGCCGTTCATATAAATAAGTCCCCATGTGTTTTTAACTAATTTAAGAACAGCTGATTGTACAAATTACTGATAGAGGCAAATAGGGCGACCAGACAGCAATTGTGAAAAATCGGCACGGGAGGTAATAGGAGTCTATATAAGAAAAAGACCCAAAAATCAGGACTGTCCCTATGAAACTGGACATTTGGTCACTCTAGAGGGAAATCACTTTGCTCACCGTGTAGCCAACTGTGTGGTTAACCACAACTGACTAATAGCACACAGCCATAGGCGGCAGGTTATATGGGCTCCAGGTGCCCCAGCACCAGGAATATTCAGGGCTGGGGGTGTGCTCCACCAATATCTGGAGCTGGATTTCTCTTCTGGCCCTGCCTGGAGCGGGCACCGGCCCCTGCCACCACCACTACTCCCTGCCCCGGAGCCTCCCTCCTCCCACCCAGTAGCGTGGTGGGGGGGGAAGAGGGAGAAGCAGCTGCTCCCCTCTGAGCACATTTCCAAAATCGATGTCTTTCCAGGCAGCCAGCACTGGGCTCCGGACTCGGAATCCGGAACTGGCTCTCTGCTGAGCACCGCCCTCCTGCATCCCCAGCCTTGTTCGCTGGTTCCGGGGCTGCAGGCAGCGTCGGCTGGTTGCCGCGCTCCCCGAGATGAGGAGGAGGCGCCTGCCCGCTCGCAGCTGCCCAGCTCCCTGAGCCAGGTGGGCTCTGCCGGGAGGGGAAGGGGCAGCAGTGCAGCCCCCCCAGTGCAGCAGGAGACTGAGGAGCAGCAGCCCCTTTGGTCCCAGGCAGCCCCGTGCAGAGCAAGGTGGCCGTGCAGCAGGGAAGGGGGCTCTGAAGTCCAGCTGGTGCCAGTGGAGAAGGAAGGAAAAGGGGAGGGGGGATTTTTTTTTCTCGTGGTCTCTCTTCAGTGGAGGGGGCTGAGGGAGCAGCAGGACCAGGAGGCAAAGGAGTGACTTTGGGTTATTGCCCCCCCCCACTGTACTTCCCCCCCACACACACAGTATTGCGCCTGGGGCTGTGAAACTGTGCTTAGTGCAGCTTGTGAAGGAAGGAGGGGTAAAGGTGCTTTAAGGTGCCAGTTATGTCTCCTCAGTCTCACTGCTGAATAGCTGCAGACCCAGTGCTCAGAATTCAGCAGTGTTCTCAGGGACTGTACAGTGCTCTATAGGAGTTTTCCATTGCCTGCTAAATGCTTCAGCAATGCCACCTTTTCACTTAGCTATTTCCTGAATAGTGGTGACTGGGGGCAGGGGGGTGCGGGGAGCAGATGCCAATTTGAGGTGAATAGTCTCTTGGCCAGATTCTGCTGGGTTTATGGTCTTTTGTGCTGTGGACTGGAGCACAGTGTCTGATGGATAACCAGGAATCTGGTTAATAATTGTTCTCTAAATTCAGCTTTTTTCTTTCTCTCTGTGAATTATCACTAATTCAAAATAGTAGTGTGCAAGCTGACTGGATAATGGTAATAGCATAATCTCTTGTTATAGCATTGTAAACCCTACTACCTCATTAGTAATTGGATATGTCGGGTGGCACCTTTTTTTATGTGTTCGCTCCCCCTGATGTTAGAACCTGGCTACACTACTGGGAGGGGAGCTTCCTAGACCTGAGCAGCTGAGGCTTGGGTGAATTTTGTGACACCCTGCCCCCCTCAGCCACCACCCTGCAGTCCCCACTCCTGCACCACGCTGGACAAGGGGCAGCTCCATCCCCAGTGAGGCTATGGTGAGGGGCAGCAGCAGGGGAGGCCACACATGATGGCAACCCCCTCCCCGGTACCCACCATAGGGGAGACGAGTGGGCTTTCTGGACCTGAGAGGGGCCCTAGGAGCATGTGCAGTGACCAGGGGGTGGGGGGAGGAGGGGTCCCTCCCCTGGAGCTTGCTGTTGCCAGTGGAGAGTGGTGAGGGGGAGTCCTCTCTTCCCCTAGCCCTGGGGCAGCCTGTCTGCACCCCAAGTTTCCCCAGCCCTGTCCCACCCCAGAGCCTGTGCCTCCAGCACCCCAACCCTGAGCACCGTGCTGCACTGTGAACCCCTCATCCCCAGCCCCACCCCAGAGTCCTCACCTGAGGGGAAAAACACGCAACTTAAATTTGGTGGTCAGTTTAGAGTATCATAGAAATCAGGGTTGGAAGGGGCCCAGGAGGTCATCTCGTCCAACGCCCCTGCTCAAAGCAGGACCAATTTCCCAACTAAATACCCAGCCCAAGGGCTTTGTCAAGCTGGGGCCTTAAAAACCTCTTAAGGAAGGAGATTCCACCTCCCTCCTAGGTAACGCCATTCCCAGTGCTTCACAACTATCTAGTGAAAAAGTTTTTCCTAATATCACCTAAACCTCCCACTGCAACTTGAGACCATTAACTATTTGTTCTGTCCTCTGCTACTCACTGAGAACAGTCTAGATTCCATCCCTCTTTGGAACCCCTTTCAGGTAGTTGAAGGCTGCTTTAAAATCCCCCTCATGTCTTCTCGTCTCAGACTAAACCAATCCCAGTTCCCTCAGCCTCTCCTCATAAATCATGTGCCCAGCCCCCTAATCATTTTTGTTGCCCTCCACTGGACTCTTTCCAATTTCCAACATCCTTCTTGTAATGTGAGGCCCAAACTGGAACAGTACTTCTAGATGAGGCCTCAGCAATGTCGAATAGAGGGCGAAATGATCTGCGGGCAATGCCTACTTATATAACCAAAATGCTGTTAGTCCTTGCTTGGCAGCAAGGGCACACTGGTTGACTCATATCCAGCTTCTCAACCACTGTAACCCCTAGGTCTTTTCTGCAGAACTGCTCCTAGCCATAAGTCGGCTCCTAGTCGTAACAGTGATGGGATTTTTTGTCCTAAGTGCAGGACTCTGCACTTGTCCTTGTTGAACCTCATCAGGTTTCTTTGGCCCAATCCCTCTATTTGTCTAGGTCCCTCTGTATCCTATCCCCACCCTCCAGTGTATCTACCACTCCTGCCCAGTTTATCTGTTCATCTGCAAACTTGATAGCGAGTGCAGTCCAGAGCGACATCCGTCCAGATCATTAATGAAGATATTCAACAAACAACCGCCCGCTGGACCGACCCTTGGGGCAACTCGGCTTGAAACCAGCTGCCAAACTAGACATGGAGTCGTTGATCACTGTCCATTGATCCCAAAGGATCTAGCCAGTTTCTATCCACCTTACAGTCCATTCATACCAGCTCATACTTCTTTAACTTGCATCAAGTTAAATACTGTGGGAGACCCGTATCAAAGCTTATGCTACAAGTCAAGGAATGAACACATCCACTGCTTTCCCCTCATCCACAAGAGCAAGTTTTCCCTCATACGAAAGGCAAGTAGGTTAGTCGGCATGGACTTGCCCTTAGTGAATCCATGGTGACGGTTCCTGAATCACTTCCTCTCCTCTAAGTGCTTCAAAAAATTGATTCCTTGAGGAACCGCTTCATGATTTATCCAGGGACTGAGGTGAGGTGACTGGCCTGTAGTTCCCTGGATCCTGTCCTCTTCTTCGCCTTTTTAAAGATGGGCACTACATTAGTCTTTTCCAGTGCATCTGAGACCTCCCCCATTCCATGAGTTTTTCAAAGATAATAGCCAATGGCTCTGCATCACAAACCGCCAACATATCCTTTAGCACCCTCGGATGCAAGCGCATCCGGCCCAATAGACTTCGCTCGTCATTTTTTAAATAGTCCTGACCCACTTCTTTCTCCACAGAGGGCTGGTCACCTTCTCCATGACTGTCTGCCAGTGCAATACAATCTGGGGAGGCTGATCTTGTTTGTGAAGACAGAGGCAAAAAAATCATTATGATACATTAGCTTTTTTCCACATCCTCTGTCACTGTTGCCTCCTCATATCAGTAAGGGGCCCCACACTTTCCATTGACTTTCTTTCTTGTTGCAACTACCTGAAGAACCCCTTCTGTACTCTTAACATCTCTTGCTAGCTGCAACTTCCAATGTGACTTTGGCCTTCCTGATTTCACTCCTGCTGCCTGAGCAATATTTTTATATTCCTCCCTGGTCATTTGGTCCACTCTTCCACTTCTTGTAAGCTCTTTTTTGCATTTAAAATCAGCAAGATTTCCTGTTAGCACAGCTGGTAGCCGACCATAATTTTACTATTTTTACACATCAGGATGTTTTCCGCAACCTCAATAAGCGATCTTTAAAATACCAGCCAGCTCTCCTGGCACTCCTTTCCCCCTCATGTATTCTCCAGGGATCCTGCCATCAGTTCCTAGGGAGTCAAAGTCTGCTTTGCTGAAGTCCAGGGTCGTTATTCTGCCTGTTCTCTTTTCTTCCTTGTGTCAGGATCCATAACTCGACCATCTCATGGTCACTGCTCCCAGGTTTCCATCCACTTTTGCTTCCCCTACTAACTTGTATCATTGTGGTTTAGACAGAATACTTGATTACTTTACAACCCTTTAAAGTATATAACAGTTGATATACAGTGCTTACGAAATGGAATGTTCTTAATGTTTCTCTGAAATACTGTGTGGTGCCTCAGTTTCCTCTATGCATTTTCTTAACATCTAGATGGTGGGATAAGGGATGTGATTGTTGAGATCCCTAGAGGGCCACGTGTGATGCTGTCTGCACAGAGAATGGCTGAAATCCTGTCCTAGGCACTGTTGGCCTGGGCCGCTCTCCTGCAAGGTGCCAACTGAAGGTGTTGGAGAACAAAGAGTTCATGTGGCCTCCTAATGCCTGGAAAAGAGACAAAGGCCAGAGAAGGGAGTGTTAGTGCCTGTGCAGACTTCCGGGAAGTGCATGGTGTGGAAGAGGATGCTGGGATGCTCTGGAACCACTCCTTCAAAGCCAGTCAGGACTCTGGGGAGCCTCCTGTCTCTGAGCATACTGTCTCCAGGGCAAGAAGCTTACATCTTCCTGAGTCTGACTTCAGAGCATTCAGCATGCCCTTCCACACCATGCGCTTTCTGCAGTGAGTCCGCCCAGGCAGGGTCCTGGGGCAGCCAGAGGTCCCTGCACCCCAACTCTGCAGTCAGACGTGACTCTCAGCCAGCCGGTAAAACAGAAGGCTTATTAGACGACAGGATCACAGTCTAGAACAGAGCTTGTAGGTACAGAAAACAGGACCCCTCAGTCAGGTTCATCTTGGGGGGTGGGGAGCCCAGACCCAAGTTCTGGGCCTCTCCTCATTCCTGACACTCCCTCCTCTGGCCTTTGTGTCTCTTCTGGACAAGGAGGCCACCTGATCTCTTTGTCCTCAACACCTTCAGTTGGCACCTTGCAGAGAAAGCTGAGGCACCCACACAGTATTCAGAGAAAACATTAAGAACATTCCCACAAAATATAATACTGTATATCAAAGCAGGCAAGTGGTGCTTCTGACTTTCCACTTTTAATTGACACTTATAATCTTGTGGCGCCGACGCACTGTAGATTCATTTTATTCCAGCAACAAATTCTTGATTTGTAGGGCCACTAATAATCAACAATGGATTTTTCTGATAGTGATATTGTGCAATAAAGAGAAACTTAAATGCTTTCGGCTTCCAGTCCATGTTTACACTATTTCGAAGCAGACAAGTGGTGCAGGCGTGGGGGGGAGGCATCACCATTTTGGGCACCACCAAAAATTATCCAAACCTGCCGCCTATGCACACAGCAACCTATACAACTCTCGGGTACAGAACAGGAAGCACAGCAGCGGCTACCTCCTTGAAAATACAGGGGGATTATAGGCTAGTAGTGGCTTGAGATCTAATTAGGTTACACCTACCACTCAAACTCTTGTCATGAGAGCATAACAATAATTAATAAACAGTGAAAAGAAGTACCCTGGTATCAGTCAGAGTGGGGATTGTCACTGACTCACTAGCGCCACCTCCCCACCGGGCTCAGCCTCCAGTTGTGACATTTTAAAGGAATGGCCCTTTGTGAGTTAAATATTAAACGTCCGGTTTAAACAAACAGCCAAGGCAGGGTAACCCTTGAGCCCCGGGGAGAGGGTAGCTCGGACTGGCAAACAGAGCCGAGGGAGCTTTGGGGAGGCCGAGCCCAGCCAGGGAATCGGACCACGGAGCAGGCACAGAATTAAACCAGACACCAGCTGTGCCAGGCAAACTGCTCCCTGCAACGAGAGTGCGGAGCCCCTCAAACCCTCCCCATCCCACCCCGCTCCAGGGTGTGCGCGGGTGGGACCAGCGCCCCGCACAGTCCCGCGGCTCCTGGTGCCTCTGCAGCCTCAGGACACCAGTGACCAGAGCCGGTGTAACGACAGACACAGCACGTGCGCCCGATTCCCTACTTTGGCTACACTGAGCATGCGCACACGAACTGAGCATGCCCAGTAACCTTTGCTGTCGCCGCTGCCCTCTCTCTGCCCTCACTTCTACTTACGATTTGCTGCCTCCTCTTTGCGGGGGTTTAAAAGGATCAAGGGGCGGCAAATCGCAGCGGGGAAACCCCTTTGCCCAGGGGCACCTGCACCTTGGCCCCGGGGCCGCGAGCAACTCTTATCGCGTGGCCCGCGGATCTCCCTCCCGGCCGCCCCCCGCTGAGCCTTGTTCACCTGCCAGCTGGAGCAGGCCGCCGAGCGCCAGGAGCGGCAGGCACCGCTGCCCAGCGAAGCCCCCTGCTCCCGTCATGGCCCGCGGCCGATCCAGCCAGGGGGCGGTGATCGCTCTGCTCGGTCTGCCCCGGATCTGAGCTCTGTCAGTCTGGCTGGCAAAGGGACGTTGTTTCGCTTTTACTTTCTCTTCCTGGTATCCTTAGCCCCAAGAAGGCGCGGTGCCTGTAGCCTGGGGACGGGTAGGAGCTGACAGGCAGCATGGCTTGTACTTTGTACAAGGAAACACCAGGCATCGTCTGACTTTGCGTTTGTGTGTCCCTCACCCAAACACTAAAGGCTGGGAAATGTTTGTTTTTAAAAGCCGTGACCAACCAGCTTCCACCTCCCCACCCCATCCCCCAAATCCCTACCCCTAGAAAAGTGTAAAACCTGACAGAAAGGGTCAACCAAAGAGAAATGAAGGAATCTTGTAGCTGCTAGGCTACTGATAGCCTCTCTCTGGGAGACGAAAAATAGTCCAAAACTAGAGAAATGGCTTAAAAAATGTGGGAGTTTGTTATGGAAAAATAATGCACCAATTACATACCCAGCAAATTAGACATATGACAAATAATTATTTAGTTACCATTTATTCAATACTCTAAATATGCTCACCTGCAAAAAAAACCCCAGCACATCTGTCCATTATTCTTCAATATTAACATTCGGTAGACTCACTGGTTTGAGAAACACCTGTAAATCAGAAATTTCAACTCCATTTGATGAGATTACCAGAACAACATGTCCTAGGTAGTGTGAGGAGAACAGTGGTTCCACCCAGTTGGGGGAGAAATCTGAATATTATATTCCTGTATAAGGTTTCTCTAAACAAAGCTCACTGTTGTGGTGATTATCATTTGTTCCTGATATTTACATGGCAATGGTTTGTAAATAGATTATTGTGTGAAACCAATGTTTACTACTGTTAGTCTTAGAATTTTTACCAAAGTCAGGATGCATTGCAATTATTTTAAAATGTCTTGTATATAATACTTGTCTCTTAGTGCACCCCTACACTGCTGGAGGAAGACAGAAGCAGCAGCCCTGTAGCTAAGAGGAGGCATGAGAGGCCAGTGCCCCCCTGGAAATCTCTTTCCCCACCTCTCCTGTAGAAATAAGATGTGTTCCAGTTTTTTCCCCTCAGTTTCTGTCTGTTTCCTCAGATGAATGATGATAGTCCTAAAGCCCAGAGTTGTAGTTACAATTCCAGTAGCCCATGAAGGATGTGTTATTGACTGTGTTTCAGCTAAGTGAGTGTGATGACTGCATTATGTTGCTGCTATAATAAAAGACAACGGTAAGAAAGTGTGTACAGAAACTGCATCTGCAGGGAGGCATCCAAGGTACATGAAGCGGCAGAGTGGGGACATAGGGCTCTGTGCTGGAGTTTCTACAACCAGACCCTGCCTACCTGTTTGAAGGGGGGAGAAGAGAGGAGAGAGTTCCTTTTGAACTGAGAGAGAGGAAAAAGCTCCTTTTGGAGTGTGTAAGAAAGCATCGATGGGCTGACTAGAACTGGAATGCTCCTGTAGCATCCAGAAGAAACCTTAGATGAGCTGTACACTGTGACTGTGACATAACTGCAGAGCCAAGGAGAATCCCTAGATTGGCTGGCAACAGTATTGTGAGTACCATTTCTATTAAAGCTGAAAAGGCCTTTTGTTTTCTTATAGGATGTATGCACACCCTGGCAATGCTGGTGGAATGGGAGCTGCTATGGACTTTATAGCAAACCTGGATTTTGCAATTGGAAAAATCCATTTTCTCAAGGCAGAGGTTTAATCAAACAGGAAAGCTGCTTAGTCCATTTGACTGTAGTGGCTGACTGAAGAAATGCTACAGGGTTGAGGGGGAGGGGGTTGTTTTGTTTTGATATTTCTTCATTTGTGACACTTAGGATCTAGACACTCCAAAGGGAGATCTGAGGGTCTGAATCCCAAAGAATGCACAATTGAATCAACTGGTTGTATACAATATTACTGTGTTAAAATATGTCAAGCATGATCTCTTATGAAAATTTGTAACATGCTGAACCTATTGGTTATTATGAGATACGTATGCAAACTTTGGTTATGAGTTTATATATTTGTGTATATAAACCTGTGCTCATAATTTGTGCTGCAAAATTCAGCTATACTTCACTGCAGGGAGGTGAAACAATCAGACAAACAGGGGCCACCTCCCCAACCAGACAAGACTAGCTACAAGTACTTAGCATTGTGCAATCCAGAAAAGAGAAGGGTGGACCATTAACATTAATGGGGAAAGCATTGAAGCAACTAGAAACTGAAAAGAAAACTTTAGTCAAGGAAAACTAAAAAAGAAGGGAATTCCCCTCCTTTCCTATCCCTCCCCACCCCCCCACAAATAACCATGAGCCACCATGCCAAGAGAGAAAAACTTTTTAAAAACAGGCTCCTCTGCACCTATAAAAAATCCCGTATCATGAGGAAAGCTCCAAAACTTGATGTGGTAGATCCAACATGCAAAAAATTTACTGAATTTATGATTTCAGTGTATTCATTTGCTCAATAACTGAATTATTAATTTGATTACGATATTTATTTTACCATAACTTCATTTTAGAGGTGCCACAATTGCTGCTTTGATCTCACCCTCACAAATTGAAAGAAAGAGGTACTATTTAAAAACCTTTACAAAATACTGATAGTCCACTCAGCCACAAAAAACCCATCCCATTTGAATTTTGTTTCTTTTTCACTGTTAATAAGTCTGATAGACATGGCTGGGTTTGTAAACACAAGTAAAGATAGAATTTTCTTTCATCTTAAGAAAATCCTCAGAAACAACATGTCTTGGGTGGTGTAGTGAGGCTCATAGCCACCCCACTGCACTCCTTTTTGGTCAAATATGGCACTCCATATGCTCCTTACCTCAGTTTCCTCCAAAGGTGGGACCCCTCTGCCTTCACCTAATGGGTTGGCATAGACAAACTGGCTTAGCCTTTTGGACAAGAAACTTAAATCTAACCTCTTCTGGGGTAACAAGTCAACTAAATGTCCAAACAAACAAAAGGTTCTTCCACCACCACCCACCCTCCCAGGGATGTCCTCAGCCCAATTTCTCAGCTTCTTCTGGGCTATCTTTAAGTTTTTCTCTGCTTTGTTAGAGCACTGATTTCCAGGCTGTCTTCCTTGGAGTCCCTCTGACAGTGTAACAGTCACTAGAGTTCCCTACTTTGTGCAGATCCTACTTCAGGACTTTCCATAGGCGCCTCACTGCTTCTTGTAGTTCCTCTCTGAGGGTACATCTATCTACACTGCAAAACAAACAAACAAACAAACAAAAAAAACCTACAGCAGTGAATCTCACTCACATCCTGAGTCTACAGACTCAGGCTCGTGCTATGGCACTAAAAATAGCCATGTAGATATTCCCGCGCAGGCTCTGAAACTCAGGAAGAGAGGGGTGAGTTTCAGAGTCTGAGCGGGAATGTCTACATAGCTATTTTTAGCACTGTGGCACAAGCTTGAGTCTGTAGACTTAGGCTCTCAGACTCACTGCCCCAGGGTGCAGCATAGCAGGGGTGGCTCCAGGCACCAGTGTGCCAAGAGCGTGCCTGGGGCAACAAGCTGCAGGGGGCAGCCTGCCAGTTGCTATGAGGGCAGCAGTCAGGCTGCCTTTGGCAGCATGCCTGCGGGAGGTCCGCCGGTCCCGCGGCTTCAGTGGCAATTCTGCAGCAGGGACGCCAAAGGCGTGGGACTGGCGGACCTCCTGCAGGCATGCAGCCGAATCTGCGATACCAGCGGACCTCCCACAGGCATCCTGCCAAAAGCCACCTGCCTGCGGTGCTTGGGGAAGCAAAATACATAGCGCTGCCCCTGAGCATAGACATACATTTAGTTCTCTCAGCCCTTATAGACTATGTCTACACTACATTGTAAATCTGTGTCAATGGGATCCAGGCTTGTGGCCCTGGTGTTTTGAAGCCCAAACTTGAGGATTCACACTGCATTGTAAACCTGGATTTACAATTTCTGGACTCAGGTCTCATTGCCACGCTAATGTGTCCATACTGCACTATGCAGACTGGTTTGGTTCTGTAGCTTGAACTGTGTCCATATTGCAAAATGACAGGGCTTAGACCCAAGTCACAATGGGACTCGGCCTCTGACCTACCCCTTAGCAGGACTTGGATTCAGAGTGCTTGCTGACCCAAACCAGACCGATTTGTGTGTGGACGGAAAGGGGGTCTTGGGCTCAAACCTGAGTCAGAGCCCAGGCTTAGGATATGTTTACATTGTAAAAATAAACCCTCAGCAGCGAGTCTCTGAGCCCAGGTCAGCTGACAAGCTCTGGGGCTTGTACTACAGGGCTAAAATTAGCCATATAGATTGTCAGACTCAGGCTGCAATTGGGCTCTAAGACCCTCTCCAGTGACTGTATTAGACACCTGCATCCCATGTAACTTCAGGGGACTGCCTGACATGGTGATTCAGTTACTTGTCCATGGTGACAAATACAGCTATAATGGAGCCCAAACCTGTCCTACCTGTGCAGAGGATGCCATTTTGTTAAGCAAAATGGTGTCCTCCATGCAGTGTGACCTCACACATACAATGCATGGGAGATCACACTGTGCAGAGCTGTGCTCAACAAAATGGCATCCTCCACAGAGGTAGGGGCCCTGGAATTGAACTTTGCACGGAGCCTCCATGGAACAAATGCTGCCCCCTCTGCCAGAGCCCAGTCTCCAGCTAGAGCCCAAACATCTGCACTGCTATTTTTAGCCCCATAGCACAAGCCCTGTGAGCCCAGGTCAGTTGGCCCTGGCTCTCAGACTTGCTGTCATGAGTCTTTTTTTCACAGCATCCAGGTACCTATAAAGTGCAGGGTAAACATACCATTTGACATCCTGGTGTTCATCAAGCTCTCACCTGGCCTCATTAGTCCCCACCCCACCTTCTCAGGTTGGGAGGCAACTGATTATGGCACAGGCAGGGCTGGCCCCAATGCCCTTTACAGAGGCAATCACCCACATGGTACTATCCCATCACATACAAAAATGTGATTAATATATCCTTAAATAAAAAGCCTATGACAGTGATTTGTACACTTGTTAAAATGTCCGAAATAACCCATAATAAACATAAGAAATGCTATTTATGCTTATAACATTGTTTGCTCCAGGCCCAGCGGAGTGCTAGTCCCAGATCAGCCCAAAACTAAGGCTTTCTAGAGAGGGCCATGGGAATTGTCGGCTGTAGCAAGGCATTCTGGGAAGAAATGCCTGGAGTTCCAAGAAAGGAGCCTTCCCTCCGAGTAGTAAAAGACTTAGAAACAGCAGGCTCATCTCGTGGGTTTCTCTAGAAGGAGCTTGGGCAGCGACTAAAGGTGTGTTAGAGAAGGTGTGTGCCAAAAGAGAGGAGAATAGGGCTGGTGGGTTTTATTTTTGTTTGAGGACTGGAGGGACTTTGTTTAGCAAGTGCCTTTGAGATGAAGAAGGTGACTTGTGCACTGAAGCAGGGCTTGTGGAAAGCCTAGGGTTAGCATTTGCTTCCTATCAGGGGTCAGGGTTCCAGTACAGGGAGGTGACTTGTTTTGCTGGATTTTTGTGACCAGGTTGGCTGTTTGTTATTGGAACTTTGCTACCTCAGAAGGGTGAAGCTCAGTTTTGGTCTGAGGGCTAAACCACTGCTACAGAAAATGGAAACTGATGCAAGAGCTGCATCACCAGAGGAGGAGGTAAGAGCTCTGTAACAATACTGTTATGTATTTACATATTTTAGACATATAAAGACCCTCACTGTTATTATCCAGACTGCAATCTAAGTGAATGCTGAAGAGAAAGTAAATGTATTTCCAAGTTTCCAAAGCATTAACACATTGACTTCAATATTTGTCTTCTCACTGTAAAACATTTAGTGGTGCACAAAGTCCTTGCTCAGAAACACTTCCAGTAAAAATAACAAATATGCAGCATGAGGAAAAATTGAACCTAGAAATATTATAGTGTGGTAACAAAAGAAAATGCTCTTTTTAAAAAATACAAACTGCTTTAAAAATTGCTAATTAAATTCCTTTTGTGACATTCAGCTTATTTGCAATGTTATTTTCCAACCCTCTGTTTTATTGCAGCTGGGCTATTTCTTGGTCTATGAATGACATTTGTATATGTTTTTTAGTGAGAATGTTGGATGATGTGTTGTATGGATAAGAAAGGTGTTTTGGGCCAAGGAGAGACAGCGTTGTTTCAAAACCCTTCTTCACTTATTCAGCATTAAACAATTAATTGTGGTTCTGTGTTTGCATCTGCCACTGCAGACAAACTCCCATTGCAACATCCAGCTAATAAATACATTTTAATAGCTTATTAATTGCACATGTTAAAGCATTTGAAACTTAAAAAGTAACACTTCGATTTTAACAACCTCCCTTATTTCTTTTAGGTTTGCTGTACGGTATCTTTTATATTATTTGTGTTGCTAGGACCCTCAGACGTGGACCAGGACCCCATTGTGGTAGGGACTGTACAAACACAACAACAACAAAAAAGAAATCTCTTGCTAATTTATTTAGTTTATATTAAATTTCTAAAAAAAAAAAAAAAAA